>NC_079405.1:1556497-1573997 GCF_029220125.1 Pseudoliparis swirei
TCTACCTTCACGTCAGAGTCTCTACCTTCACGTCAGAGTCTCTACCTTCATGTCAGAGTCTCTACCTTCACGTCAGAGTCTCTACCTTCACGTCAGAGTCTCTACCTTCACGTCAGAGTCTCTATCTTCATGTCAGAGTCTCTACCTTCATGTCAGAGTCTCTACCTTCACGTCAGAGTCTCTACCTTCATGTCAGAGTCTCTACCTTCATGTCAGAGTCTCTACCTTCATCTCAGAGTCTCTACCTTCATGTCAGAGTCTCTACCTTCACGTCAGAGTCTCTACCTTCACGTCAGAGTCTCTACCTTCACGTCAGAGTCTCTACCTTCACGTCAGAGTCTCTACCTTCACGTCAGAGTCTCTACCTTCACGTCAGAGTCTCTACCTTCACGTCAGAGTCTCTACCTTCACGTCAGAGTCTCTACCTTCATCTCAGAGTCTCTACCTTCACGTCAGAGTCTCTACCTTCACGTCAGAGTCTCTACCTTCACGTCAGAGTCTCTACCTTCACGTCAGAGTCTCTACCTTCATGTCAGAGTCTCTACCTTCACGTCAGAGTCTCTACCTTCACGTCAGAGTCTCTACCTTCACGTCAGAGTCTCTACCTTCATGTCAGAGTCTCTACCTTCATCTCAGAGTCTCTACCTTCACGTCAGAGTCTCTACCTTCATGTCAAAGAACGAGGCGATAACAAAGTTAGTTTCCTGGAGACATTTGACCAGATGTTTGTTTGTTTTTTTCAGAACGTTTTGTTGTTATTTACATGCTGATCACTTCCTGTTTCCCTCTCTGATGAGTTCAATGAGAAATAAAGTCTGGACAAAATGTGATTTCTTTGTCATTCCTGACTCCATCAACCCTGAAGTGCTTAAGATAATAAAGTGTCTAAAATAAATAAAATAACGTGAGATTTATTGTGTTCCTTGACTTAAATTTTTTTTTTTAAATTGCCACTGAATTTAATTTAAATATACTGGGCACACACACACACACACATATATATATAAATATGCATAATATTAAATATCATTTAATATATATATAAATTAAATACTGCATATATATATATATTAACGAAATACTTTACACTTTATACTAATTTTTCTCATGCAACTTTGAGCAAATGTAAAGTAGTAAGCAGTAATTTGCTAAATAATTTTAAATTAAAAAATCCCAAATGTAATATAATACATGTACTACAAGTAATAATAGTCAAATTATGTAATATACAGATTTGTATTTGTATTCCTGTCTTTATGAAGCTACTTTGCATTTAATTCTTAGATCTTCCTGATTATATTTGTACACTTTTTCTTGAATAACATTTTAAATGTAGCTCTCTTCTGTAGCCGAGGGTTATGTTGCACTTACACTTTATAAAAGTGAAATATAATAACTTTTACGTACACACTCCAAAATATGTATCCTTCTTTCCTCTTTCCGTTATCTCCTTCACAATAAAAGCCCCAGACACGTACACCGGGGGCCGCTTCCTAGAGAGCTGTTCAATTAACTCGATATCATGCTACACTTATAACGTAGTATTGTTCCGTGTGGTCGCAGTATTTTCCGTGTGGTCGCAGTACTTTTCGTGTGGTCGCAGTATTTTCCGTATGGTCGCAGTACTTTTCGTGTGGTCGCAGTACTTTCCGTATGGTCGCAGTACTTTTCGTGTCATCGCAGTACTTTCCAGGAGTAACGGGTCTGACTACTTCCGCTCGCATTGCGCATTGCCGGAGGAAGTGACTAGCGTTCAGGCAGCGCGCCGGCTGCCCGAGCTTTGCACCAGGGGTCCTTCGAGCTACCCGCTTGTTAGCTAGTCAGTTAGCCAGCATGCTACGTGCGCAGTCCGCGGCGGAAGGAGCACGAGCCCGAACCATGAGCCATGTCAGGTGGGTCCGCTTCACCTGCGAATACAGGGAGACACAGAGCGCGAGCTCACAGGGGCGCGAGGCTCTGTGAGCTGCGTGACGTCATACACAGGTTACTTTAAGCGCCGTTGTACTGTAGGCTAAGCTAAGCTAGCGTGCTGCTCGTTTGTCAGTTGGTGGTTTATGTTAAAACAGGCTGTAAATAAGAGCTTATAATGTAAATACAGGCTGTAAATAAGAGCTTATAATGTAAATACAGGATGTAAATAAGAGCTTAAAATGTTCCAGCAGGCTATAAATATATCGTATATTGTTAAAACAGGCTGTAAATAGAGCTTATAATGTTCCAACAGGAGCTTCTAATGCTGCATTAACATGTAAATACTCAGAGCACCTGTGATTGTGATGAGGTGACCTCTAATAATAATAAATACACGTATTTACACGGTACTGAAGGTTCTTTACACGGTACTGAAGGTTCTTTACACGGTACTGAAGGTACTTTACACGGTACTGAAGGTTCTTTACACGGTACTGAAGGTTCTTTACACGGTACTGAAGGTTCTTTACACGGTACTGGAGGTTCTTTACACGGTACTGGAGGTGCTTTACACGGTACTGAAGGCACTTCATTGCCTCTGGTTCCCTGTTTGACACTAAACCATCCTCATGAGAAATCCTCTGCTTGTTTGGGTTGCCAGGAAACTGTTGGTGAGTCTTTCAGTTTTAAGCCGGTTACTGAAGTGCACAAAGCCCTTAAACTTTTAGACACAAGAAAACCGGCAGGTCCGTTTAACCTAGAACCATATTTTTTAAAGTTAGCTGCTGATTTTATTGCACTCCCTTTAACATATATTTTTAATCTTTCCTTACTTTCAAATGAAATTCCCCTTATATGGAAGTCTGCCTTTGTTCTCCCCCTGTTAAAAGGAGGAGACCCCACACTTTTAAATAATTACAGGCCTATCTCCAAACTGTCTGTTTTAGCTAAGACACTAGAATCCCTTGTGAGTGAGCAACTTAAGGAGTTTTTAATCATAAACAATATTTTATCTGTCTATCAATCAGGTTTTAGAAAAAAACATAGTACAACCACAGCAGCGCTAAAGGTAGTAAATGATGTTATTGAATCTTTGGACAATAAACAACACTGTGCAGCCCTTTTTATTGATTTGTCCAAGGCTTTCGACACTGTCGATCATGCAGTAATGAAGCAGAGACTTCTTACTATTGGACTGTCAAAACATACTGTCTGTTGGTTTGAAAATTATTTATCAGACCGATCACAGTGTGTACAGGCTGAAGGCATCACCTCGAGTTCTCTTGATATAATAAAAGGTGTGCCACAGGGTTCAGTCTTAGGACCACTTTTATTCACAATTTATATCAACAGTATCGGTCAAAATGTGCCAAATGCCAATTTTCACTTTGATGCAGACGATCCTGTCATTTACTGCTCTGCTCCTACACAGCATCAGGCTCTCTTACACTTACAAACAGCCTTCGATACTGTGCAACACTCTTTTAATGAGTTGAAATTATTGTTGAATCCTGATAAAATGAAGTTGATGATGTTTACAAACTCAAAAACAAAGCCATTAAACCTTCCAGCTATGATTTCATTTCAGGGCAAAGTGATTGAGTCTGTATCATCATATAAATACCTGGGATTCTTGATTGATGACTCTCTCTTTTAAACCTCATATTCAGCAACTTGTGAAGAAGTTGAAAGTGAGGCTAGGTTTCTATTTCCGAAATAAGTCTTGCTTTTCTTTTAATGCTAAAAAGAGACTTGTTGCTGCTACTTGTATGCCTGTGATTGATTATGGTGATGTCTTATATATGCATGCATCTTCTCAATGTCTCCACTCCTTACTGTCTACCATGGAGCATTGAGGTTCATCACTAACCTTAAGGCTCTGACTCACCATTGCTCCCTGTATGCGAGGGTTGGTTGGACTCCTCTGTCCATCCGGAGACAAAATCATTGGCATGTCCTTATTTATAAAGCTATTCTCCACGTACTTCCATCGTATCTTTGTTCTCTAATTCAGCTGAAAACCCCTGGAAGCTACCATCTTCGCTCTGTGACCTCTGCTCAAGGCCTCCTCTTGCTCTCCGTCCCTCACGTCCGTTTGGAAATGGGGAAAAGAGGTTTTAAGTTTGCTGCTCCTGCGGCTTGGAATGTGCTGCAGACAGACCTGGGTCTCCTGAGGTGTTTTTAAAAATAGATTGAAAATATTGGAGGGAAATTCATCTGTCTGTAGATGTTTTATATGACGGAGGTATGTGCTCCTGTGTGAGCTGGGTTGTGTTGACTTGAGTCTTAGTTTTGGTTTTATTCATGCTGTGATTTTGTTTTTCGTTTTATATATTGTCTGTCACTGTTTTATGTTGTATTGTATGGAACTTTGTGTGACGTGCTGCTGCTGCTGTCTTGGCCAGGACACTCTTGTAAAGGAGATTTTTAATCTCAATGAGGCATTTCCTGGTTAAATAAATTTAAAATACAAAAATAAAACTTTACACGGTACTCGAGGTTCTTTACACGGTACTGAAGGTACTTTACATGGTACTGAAGGTACTTTACACGATACTGAAGGTTCTTTACACGGTACTGAAGGTACTTTACACGGTACTGAAGGTACTTTACACGGTACTGAAGGTACTTTACACGGTACTGAAGGTTCTTTACACGGTACTGAAGGTACTTTACACGGTACTGAAGGTTCTTTACACGGTACTGAAGGTACTTTACACGGTACTGAAGGTACTTTACGCTTGTGTACTCTGCAGCCTCCAGGGATGACCTGACACCAGTGACCTTTGACCTCCTCCGTCACCCCAGTGCCGCCGACTAGGACGCCCCCCCCACGCTCCACCGCCCGCTAACATCGGCCTCCTCCTGCAGAGACCCCCCGGCGCCATGTACTGCCTCCAGTGGCTGCTGCCGGTACTGCTCATCCCCAAGCCTCTGAACCCGGCGCTGTGGTTCGGCCACTCCGTGTTCATGGGCTTCTACCTGCTCAGCTTCCTGCTGGAGAGGAAGCCCTGCACCATCTGCGCCCTCGTCTTCCTCGCCGCACTCTTCCTCATCTGCTACAGCTGCTGGGGCAACTGCTTCCTGTACCACTGCCAGGGCGCCGCGCTGCCGGCCGCCGCCCACGACCCGGCCGTCGTCGGGACCTAGGGGTTAAACATGAGGGGGGGGGCTGGAGGAGGACCGTACCATTCTGTAAAGGGGGCATCGGCTGCACTTCTGGGGGCGGGGCTTAAAGCGTGTTGAGGGTCACGGGGTCGTGTTGCTGGAGAGAGACTCCTGAGCAGGAGGTGGCAGGAGGAGACGCGTCAACATTCACATCGCTGCAGCTTCCCCCTCCAGCGCCCGCCGCCTGCTCGCGCTCTCGCTCCTTCCTCTCCCGCCCGCCTCTCGCCGCTCCTCTCGCCCGCCTCCTCTCGCCAGCTCCTCCTCTCTGCCCCTCGCCGGCTCCTCTCGCCCGGCTCCTCTCGCCCGGCTCCTCTCGCCCGCTCCTCTCGCCCGGCTCCTCTCGCCCGGCTCCTCTCGCCCGGCTCCTTCGCTGCTGCAGACGGACGCCCCCCCCCCCCCCCCCCGCTGGGCGCTGCCATGTTTGTTTCTCCATCTTGTTGACAGACTTTGGACGCCGGGCGAGTCGTCAAGAACTAGTTGAGGGGCGTTTAGGCTCCTCCCCCTCGAGGACACGCAGACAATCAATGACGACACTGGAGATAACGCCTGCTCCTCCTCCTCCTCCGAGTGAATGCCTCCTCACAATCTGAACTGGTTTCTTCTTCTTCGCTGGTTTTTGTTAGTTTGTTTTTCTCGTGCATGGGGTTCATCTTTCACGCATTAAGTTCACCAGTGTGTGTGAGACTGTGTGTGAGACTGTGTGTGTGTGTGTGTGTCAGAAGATGGTTGGTATTAATATCTGACGAAGTTTCTACACTGGTGCCAGACACACTACGGTGTGTGTGTGTTGGGGGGTTCTCCTGTATTCGGGGTTCTCCTGTGTTGGGGGGTTCTCTTTTGTGTGTGTGTGTGGGGGGGGGGTTCTCCGGTTGCAGTGCTCAACGTGCTCACTGCTGCATTCTTGCTCTGGTTTTAATTTAAATAAAGGTTTTTTTCTCAACGTGTCAAACTGAGTCATATTTCGGGCTTTAAAACTAATTCTGTTTTTAAGTTGGATATTTAAGTTATTTAAAGACTTTTTAATATTAATTGTCCTGCAGAAAATAGTTATGTTGAGTGAATATTAATGACATTAATAAGCTACATGTAAATATATTTCATATTTCCCAGAGATCAGTTCAGTTCACTCCCTCAGCCAGCAGGGGGCAGCAGCGAGTCCTGTGGGAGATGATGAACACCAACAAGTCTTTACTGTTTATCTACTGTGTTTATTTACTTTGTATTTTCAGGGTCTGAGACGTTCAAACATTCACAAACTTAATTGTTTTTCTTCTGTTTTTATATTTGAGTGAATTAAAGAAAACAAAACACTGAAAACAAATAATTCACTATAACATGTGTTCAGGTGATCGTCTTCTGGTATGAGTATAATTATATAATGTGTAATATTAAGACATTTCTCAGGAGTTTCATAGCTGCAGTAGAACTCTTGTGGCTCCGCCTCCTTTATGCAAAACATTCAGGTCTCCAGAGAAGTCTCTTCTCATTGGACGAAGCCTCAGAGTCCTGGTTCCTCAAGACGCTCAGGATCCCCGAGACCCGGTTCAGGTCCAGACCCGGTCCTACAGGAAGGTGATCTCAGTCTCCTGGTTCTGGTGGAGCTCCTCCTGCATCTCAGTGGACAGCTGGTCCATCCTCTGGAAGGCCAGGTAGCCCTTCTTACCTGCACCGGGACCGGTAGGTAGATACTTTAAACATTTATATATTTACGTGTATTGATCTAGTCATGTCAAGGTGAACGATGATGTCATCGACATGTTGACGTCTCACCGAAGGAGAGCACCGTCTCTCTGGCGGCGCTGCAGACGTCTTCATCACGAGAGCTCCAGAGGTCTGAGACCAGGTCCACGCTCTCTGTGGCCTACACACACACACACACACACAAACAGTGTTGTTGTGTGTGTGTGTGTGTGTGTGTGTGTAGCTCACCTTGAGGCATTTCAGAGCCATACAGGATCCTTGTTGGATCTGAACATCAGAGCTTTTCAAACTCTCGGTGTAGTAAACCAGAGCCTGGAGGAGGAGGAGGAGGAGGAGGACACAGAAATGAGAAGCTAACCTATTAACCCAGTAAACATTTGCACCCTATCCTAGTACCCAGTGGCATTGTGGGTAACGTACCTGTCTCCTGAAGGCGCTGCAGCCCTGTTCCCCCTGTGCATTGTGGGTAACGTACCTGTCTCCTGAAGGCGCCGCAGCCGGCTGCCCTGGACAGGCAGCCGGCTGCGGCGCGGCAGACTCGGTGGTTGGAGTCCAGCTGCATGGCGGCCAGAGTCTGCAGCGTGTCGCTCAGGGGGAGGAGCTCCGCCAAGCCACGCCCCCTCATCTTATTTAGAGCCCGCCTCCGTTTGGGGCTCCTCAGGGCCGACAGGAAGTACTCTGAAACAGACCAACAGATTAAGTGTGTGTGTCATATATATTTATATATGTAAATAAATATATATTTCTTCATAATTTTATTTCTATTTTTCTTTATATATATATAAATATTTTTTTTTCTTCATGTACATATATTTATATATATAAATGTATATATACATTTATAAATGTGTATATATAAATTCAAGTATATATTTTTTGTTAATATATATATTTATACATTTATATTTCTATATAGCTCTATATATATGCAGATCTATATATAACTATATATACAATGAATATATATATATATTTATTTATACATATATATCTATTTATATTTATATATAGATATATATATACATATATATATATAACTATAGATTTATATATAGATATATATATAGATGAATATATTATATTATATATCTAGATATCTCTACCCTCAGTGGACAGCCGTGTGAGGAGCTCTATATTATATATATATAATATATATATGATATATATTATATATTATATAATATATATATCTCTCTACCCTCAGTGGTCAGCCGTGTGAGGAGCTCTATATGATATATAATATATATATATTATATATATCATATATATTATATGATATATATCTCTCTACCCTCAGTGGTCAGCCGTGTGAGGAGCTCTATATGATATATAATATATATATAATATATATATTATATGATATATATCTCTCTCTACCCTCAGTGGTCAGCCGTGTGAGGAGCTCTATATGATATATAATATATATATCTCTCTCTACCCTCAGTGGTCAGCCGTGTGAGGAGCTCTATATGATATATAATATATATATATGATATATAATATATATATTATATGATATATATCTCTCTACCCTCAGTGGTCAGCCGTGTGAGGAGCTCTATATGATATATAATATATATATATGATATATAATATATATATTATATGATATATATCTCTCTACCCTCAGTGGTCAGCCGTGTGAGGCGCTCTATATAATATATATATGATATATAATATATATATTATATGATATATATCTCTCTACCCTCAGTGGTCAGCCGTGTGAGGAGCTCTATATGATATATAATATATATATATGATATATAATATATATATTATATGATATATATATCTCTCTACCCTCAGTGGTCAGCCGTGTGAGGAGCTCTATATGATATATAATATATATATATGATATATAATATATATATTATATGATATATATCTCTCTCTACCCTCAGTGGTCAGCCGTGTGAGGAGCTCTATATGATATATAATATATATATATGATATATAATATATATATTATATGATATATATCTCTCTCTACCCTCAGTGGTCAGCCGTGTGAGGAGCTCTATATGATATATAATATATATATATGATATATAATATATATATTATATGATATATATATCTCTCTACCCTCAGTGGTCAGCCGTGTGAGGAGCTCTATATGATATATAATATATATATATGATATATAATATATATATTATATGATATATATCTCTCTCTACCCTCAGTGGTCAGCCGTGTGATGAGCTCTATATGATATATAATATATATATATGATATATAATATATATATTATATGATATATATCTCTCTCTACCCTCAGTGGTCAGCCGTGTGATGACCCCTCTCAGCCCTCTCTCCTCTCTGAGTTTCCATCTCTTCAGAAACGTCCAGAGCTGGAAGACGGTCACTCTGTCAGGGCTGCAGGGAGGAGGAGGAGCACCGGGCACCGAGGAGGAGGCCTGGAGCTGCTGCAGGAGCAGGGAGAACACTGAGGAGGAGGAGGAGGAGGAGGAGGAGGAGCAAGAGATGTGGTTGGTCAGGCCTGATGCACGAGGTGGAGATGATGACATCATCGGGAGGCGTACCTCTGGCCTCCACCTGGTGGGTGAAGCGGTTCTTCATCGTCCTGCAGAACCGAGTCGAGTCGCAGCCGAACGGAGCGCCGCCCGCGCAGCACTGGTCCCAGAGCAGCTGCACCTCCTGCTGCGCCTCCGGGAGCACTGAGGAGCAGGAGGAGCAGGAGCCCGGGGTCAGGGGCCACCAGGACTCCTTTCCGCTGAGCGGAGCCTGAACGCATCACCGTGTAACTGAGCGGAGCCTGAACGCATCACCGTGTAACAGAGGAACCTGAAAGCATCAGTGTAACTGAGCGGAGCCTGAACGCATCACCGTGTAACTGAGCGGAGCCTGAACGCATCACCGTGTAACAGAGGAACCTGAAAGCATCAGTGTAACTGAGAGGAGCCTGAACGCATCACCGTGTAACTGAGAGGAGCCTGAACGCATCACCGTGTAACAGAGGAACCTGAACGCATCACCGTGTAACAGAGGAACCTGAAAGCATCACTGTGTAACTGAGAGGAACCTGAACGCATCACCGTGTAACTGAGCGGAGCCTGAACGCATCACTGTGTAACTGAGAGGAACCTGAACGCATCACCGTGTAACTGAGAGGAGCCTGAACGCATCACCGTGTAACAGAGGAACCTGAACGCATCACCGTGTAACAGAGGAACCTGAAAGCATCAGTGTAACTGAGAGGAGCCTGAACGCATCACCGTGTAACTGAGAGGAGCCTGAACGCATCACTGTGTAACTGAGAGGAACCTGAACGCATCACAGTGTAACTGAGCGGAGCCTGAACGCATCACCATGTAACTGAGAGGAACCTGAACGCATCAGTGTAACTGAGAGGAGCCTGAACGCATCACAGTGTAACTGAGAGGAACCTGAACGCATCACAGTGTAACAGAGGAGCCTGAACGCTTCACCGTGTAACTGAGCGGAGCCTGAACGCATCACAGTGTAACAGAGAAACCTGAACGCATCACAGTGTAACTGAGAGGAGCCTGAACGCATCACCGTGTAACAGAGGAGCCTGAACGCATCACCGTGTAACTGAGAGGAGCCTGAACGCATCACCGTGTAACAGAGGAACCTGAACGCATCACCGTGTAACTGAGAGGAACCTGAATGCATCACAGTGTAACAGAGGAACCTGAATGCATCACTGTGTAACTGAGCGGAGCCTGAACGCATCACCGTGTAACTGAGCGGAGCCTGAACGCATCACCGTGTAACTGAGAGGAACCTGAACGCATCACAGTGTAACTGAGAGGAGCCTGAACGCATCACCGTGTAACTGAGCGGAGCCTGAACGCATCACAGTGTAACTGAGAGGAGCCTGAACGCATCAGTGTAACTGAGAGGAGCCTGAACGCATCACCGTGTAACTGAGCGGAGCCTGAACGCATCACCGTGTAACAGAGGAACCTGAACGCATCACAGTGTAACTGAGAGGAGCCTGAACGCATCACCGTGTAACTGAGCGGAGCCTGAACGCATCACCGTGTAACTGAGCGGAGCCTGAACGCATCACCGTGTAACTGAGAGGAACCTGAACGCATCAGTGTAACTGAGAGGAGCCTGAACGCATCACAGTGTAACAGAGGAACCTGAACGCATCACAGTGTAACTGAGCGGAGCCTGAACGCATCACCGTGTAACTGAGAGGAACCTGAACGCATCAGTGTAACTGAGAGGAGCCTGAACGCATCACCATGTAACTGAGAGGAACCTGAACGCATCACAGTGTAACTGAGAGGAACCTGAACGCATCACAGTGTAACAGAGGAGCATGAATGCATCACCGTGTAACTGAGAGGAGCCTGAACGCATCACCGTGTAACAGAGGAGCCTGAACGCATCACCGTGTAACTGAGGAGCCTGAACGCATCACCGTGTAAATGAGAGGAGCCTGAACGCATCACCGTGTAAATGAGAGGAGCCTGAACGCATCACTGTGTAACAGAGGAGCCTCTGCTGGTTCTCTGTTAGCGGTGATGCTAATTTTACTAGCTAACGTTACTAGCTCACATTACTATGTCTCCTGTTAGTCTAAACACTGATTGGTCCTCCAGGTGGTCCAACATGTGGTCCAACATGTGGTCCAACATGTGGTCCAACATGTGGTCCACCAGGTGGTCCTCCAGGTGGTCCAACATGTGGTCCACCATGTGGTCCGCTCACCGTCTGCGGCCGACGTCACGCTGTGGTTCTCCAGCAGCAAGCAGCTGATCCTCTGCAGGACGTCTGCCTGGAGGCGTGTCTCCTGCAGCAGCTCCGCCCTCGTCGGCCTGAAGGCCGTCGCCCCGATGGCCTGAGGGGACGGCGAGGGGGGGACGTCAAGAGGAGACATAAGAGGTCTACAGGGACCCCACAGGAACGCACAGGAACGCACAGGACCCCACAGGGACCCACAGGGACCCACAGGGACCTACAGGGACCCACAGGGACCTACAGGGACCCACAGGGACCTACAGGACCCCACAGGGACCCACAGGGACCCACAGGGACCTACAGGGACCCACAGGGACCCACAGGGACCCACATGGACCTACAGGGACCCACAGGGACCCACAGGGACCCCCAGGGACCCCCAGGGACCCACAGGGACCCACAGGGACCTACAGGGACCCACATGGACCCACAGGGACCCACATGGACCTACAGGGACCCACAGGGACCCACATGGACCCACAGGGACCTACAGGGACCCACAGGGACCTACATGGACCCACATGGACCCACAAGGAGACCACATGGACCCCACAGGGACCCTCAGGACCCCACAGGGCCCCACAGGACCTCACAGGGACCCACAGGACCTCACAGGGCCCCTCAGGGACCCACAGGACCCCACAGGGACCCACAGGGACCCACAGGGACCCACAGGGACCCACAGGGACCTACAGGGACCCACAGGGACCTACAGGGACCCACAGGGACCCACAGGGACCCACATGGACCTTACAGGACCCACATGGACCCACATGGACCCACAGGGACCCACAGGGACCCACAGGGACCCACAGGGACCCACAGGGACCCACAGGGACCCACAGGGACCCACAGGGACCCACAGGGACCCACAGGGACCCACATGGACCCACATGGACCCACATGGACCCACAGGGACCCACAGGGACCCACATGGACCCACATGGACCCACAGGGACCTACAGGGACCTACAGGGACCCACATGGACCCACATGGACCCACAGGGACCCACAGGGACCTACAGGGACCCACATGGACCCACAGGGACCCACAGGGACCCACAGGGACCCACAGGGACCCACATGGACCCACAGGGACCCACATGGACCCACAGGGACCCACAGGGACCCACATGGACCCACAGGGACCCACAGGGACCCACAGGGACCCACAGGGACCCACATGGACCCACAGGGACCCACAGGGACCTACAGGGACCCACATGGACCCACATGGACCCACAGGGACCCACAGGGACCCACAGGGACCCACATGGACCCACAGGGACCCACAGGGACCCACAGGGACCCACAGGGACCCACAGGGACCCACATGGACCCACAGGGACCTACAGGGACCCACAGGGACCCACATGGACCCACAGGGACCCACAGGGACCCACAGGGACCCACAGGGACCCACAGGGACCCACATGGACCCACAGGGACCCACAGGGACCCACAGGGACCCACAGGGACCCACAGGGACCCACAGGGACCCACAGGGACCCACATGGACCTACAGGGACCCACATGGACCCACAGGGACCCACAGGGACCCACATGGACCCACAGGGACCCACAGGGACCCACAGGGACCCACAGGGACCCACAGGGACCCACAGGGACCCACAGGGACCCACATGGACCCACAGGGACCCACAGGGACCCACAGGGACCCACAGGGACCCACATGGACCCACAGGGACCCACAGGGACCTACAGGGACCCACATGGACCCACAGGGACCTACAGGGACCCACAGGGACCCACAGGGACCCACATGGACCTACAGGGACCCACAGGGACCCACAGGGACCCACAGGGACCCACAGGGACCCACATGGACCCACAGGGACCCACAGGGACCCACATGGACCCACAGGGACCTACAGGGACCCACATGGACCCACATGGACCCACAGGAACCTACAGGGACCTACAGGGACCCACATGGACCTACATGGACCCACAGGGACCCACATGGACCCTACAGGACCCACATGGACCCTACAGGACCCTACAGGACCCACATGGACCCTACAGGACCCACATGGACCCACATGGACCCACATGGACCCACAGGGACCCACATGGACCCACAGGGACCCACATGGACCCACAGGGACCCACAGGGACCCACAGGGACCCACAGGGACCCACAGGGACCCACAGGGACCCACAGGGACCCACAGGGACCCACAGGGACCTACAGGGACCCACAGGGACCCACATGGACCCACAGGGACCCACATGGACCCACAGGGACCCACAGGGACCCACAGGGACCCACATGGACCCACATGGACCCACATGGACCCACATGGACCCACATGGACCCACATGGACCCACATGGACCCACATGGACCCACATGGACCCACAGGGACCTACAGGGACCCACATGGACCCACAGGGACCCACAGGGACCCACAGGGACCCACAGGGACCCACAGGGACCCACAGGGACCCACATGGACCCACATGGACCCACAGGGACCCACAGGGACCCACAGGGCCCCACAGGGCCCCACAGGACCCCACAGGGACCCACAGGACCTCACAGGGCCCCTCAGGGACCCTCAGGACCCCACAGGGCCCCACAGGACCCCACAGGACCTCACAGGGCCCCACAGGGCCCCACAGGACCCCACAGGGACCCACAGGACCTCACAGGGCCCCACAGGGACCACATGGACCCACAGGACCCACAGGGACCCACAGGGACCCACAGGGACCCACATGGACCCACAGGGACCCACAGGGACCCACAGGGACCACAGGGACCCACAGGGACCCACAGGGACCCACAGGGACCCACAGGGACCCACAGGGACCCACATGGACCCACAGGGACCACAGGGACCCACAGGGACCACAGGACCCACAGGGACCCACATGGACCCACAGGGACCCACAGGGACCCACAGGGACCCACAGGACCCACAGGGACCCACATGGACCCACAGGGACCCACAGGGACCCACAGGGACCCACAGGACCCACAGGGACCCACAGGGACCACAGGGACCCACAGGACCACAGGGACCCACATGGACCCACAGGGACCCACAGGGACCCACAGGGACCCACAGGGACCCACATGGACCCACAGGGACCCACAGGGACCCACAGGACCCACAGGACCCACAGGGACCCACAGGGACCCACAGGGACCCAGGGACCCACAGGGACCCACAGGGACCTACAGGGACCCACAGGGACCCACAGGGACCCACAGGGACCCACATGGACCCACATGGACCCACAGGGACCCACAGGGACCTACAGGGACCCACAGGGACCCACAGGGACCCACAGGGACCTACAGGGACCCACATGGACCCACAGGGACCCACAGGGACCCACATGGACCCACAGGGACCCACAGGGACCCACAGGGACCCACAGGGACCCACATGGACCCACAGGGACCTACAGGGACCCACAGGGAACCACATGGACCCACAAGGGACCCACAGGGACCCACAGGGACCTACAGGGACCCACATGGACCCACAGGGACCCACAGGGACCCACAGGGACCCACAGGGACCCACATGGACCCACATGGACCCACAGGGACCCACAGGGACCTACAGGGACCCACATGGACCCACAGGGACCCACAGGGACCTACAGGGACCCACATGGACCCACAGGGACCCACAGGGACCCACAGGACCACATGGACCTACAGGGACCCACAGGGACCCACAGGGACCCACAGGGACCCACAGGGACCCACAGGGACCCACATGGACCCACAGGGACCCACAGGGACCCACAGGGACCCACAGGGACCCACAGGGACCTACAGGGACCTACAGGGACCTACAGGGACCCACATGGACCTACAGGGACCCACATGGACCCACAGGGACCCACAGGGACCTACAGGGACCCACAGGGACCCACAGGGACCCACATGGACCTACAGGGACCCACAGGGACCCACATGGACCCACAGGGACCCACAGGGACCTACAGGGACCCACAGGGACCCACAGGGACCCACAGGGACCCACATGGACCCACAGGGACCCCCAGGGACCCACAGGGACCCACAGGGACCCACAGGGACCCACATGGACCCACATGGACCCACAGGGACCCACAGGGACCTACAGGGACCCACAGGGACCCACATGGACCCACAGGGACCCACATGGACCTACAGGGACCCACAGGGACCTACAGGGACCCACATGGACCCACATGGACCCACAGGGACCCACAGGGACCCACAGGGACCCACAGGGACCTACAGGGACCCACAGGGACCCACAGGGACCCACATGGACCCACAGGGACCTACAGGGACCCACAGGGACCCACATGGACCCACATGGACCCACAGGGACCCACAGGGACCCACAGGGACCCACAGGGACCTACAGGGACCCACATGGACCCACAGGGACCCACATGGACCCACAGGGACCCACAGGGACCTACAGGGACCCACAGGGACCCACATGGACCCACAGGGACCCACAGGGACCCACAGGGACCCACAGGGACCTACAGGGACCCACAGGGACCCACAGGGACCCACAGGGACCTACAGGGACCCACAGGGACCTACAGGGATCCACATGGACCCACAGGGACCCACAGGGACCCACAGGGACCCACAGGGACCTACAGGGACCCACAGGGACCTACAGGGACCTACAGGGACCCACAGGGACCTACAGGGACCCCAGGACCCCCAGGACCCCTGTACCTGCAGCAGGATGCAGCAGATGTCCAGGTGAGTCTCGAGGGTCTGGTCCAGACTCCAACTCCCAGAGGTCAGCGGGGCGACGCCCAGACAGTCCTCAGAAGTCGACGGTCCGAGTCTCCTGAGAGGACTGATGGACAGAGGGTCAAGCATCAGGTATTGATCATTGGTCATTGATCATTGGTCATTGATCCGTGGTGACTCACCCGCTGCCGGCCCGCCTCGCGCTGCCCGGACAGGAAGTGTCATCGTCATGTGACAGGAAGTCAAAGCTGCCCAGGACTTCCTCCACATCGTCCTCCTCTGAAGACGAGCCGCTCAGCAGAGAGAGGTCGTTCTGCAGAGAGGACACGGTGTACAAGTACGCGGTGTACAAGTACACGGTGTACAAGTACACGGTGTACACAGCTGTGTACAAGTACACGGTGTACAAGTACACCGCGTACTTGTACACCGTGCCCACCGCTGTGGCGCGTACCTTCAGGACGGTGGCCAGGTGCAGGACCTGCTGCTCCAGGACTCTCAGCTCCGCCTCGGAGCCGCTCTGCTCCTTCAGCGCCTCCTCCAGCTCCTCCATCAGGGCTCCTAGCCGGGCGGCGAGGGCCCGGCGCCGGGCGGCGCTCGGGGGCGGGGCGGCGGGGGAGGCGGGGCTTAGGACCGGGGGCAGAGTGGGCGGGGCCGGGGGCGAGTCCTGAACCCGGGGGGGGGCCTGGGCCGGGCTCCTCCTGAGGAGGTCTGGGGCCCTGGACCCGGGGCACAGAGAGACCTCCATGAGTCAGCAGGTTGTCGTGTTCAGGAGAGGTTCTGGTTCTGCCCTAAACAAACACCTCGGTGCAGCAGGAGAGGGAGCACCACTCCTCCTCTGCTCCTCCTGCTCCTCCTCCTCTTCACTCCTCCCCCTCTCCTCCTCCTCTGTGGACACGTCCAGGAGGGACATCTGGGTCGGGCTGAGACGAAGGAACAGGGTTTCACTCCACTGGAGCCACAGAGGAGACCCTGCAGGTCGGGGTCTATAGGGGTCTCTAGAGCTCTCTTGGGGTCTATAGGGGTCTCTAGAGCTCTCTTGGGAACTATAGGGGTCTATAGGGGTCTCTAGAGCTCTCTTGGGGTCTATAGGGGTCTCTAGAGGTATATAGAGGTCTCTGGGGGTCTCTAGGGGGTCTATGGGTCTCTAGAGGTCTCTATGGGTCTCTAGAGGTCTCTATGGGTCTCTCGGGGGTCTCTAGGGGTCTCTAGAGGTATATAGAGGTCT
>NC_079405.1:1578997-1651497 GCF_029220125.1 Pseudoliparis swirei
CTCCTTCATGACACATGGTGTCTCCTTCATGACACATGGTGTCTCCTTCATGACACATTGTGTCTCCTTCATGACACATGGTGTCTCCTTCATGACACATTGTGTCTCCTTCATGACACATTGTGTCTCCTTCATGACACATTGTGTCTCCTTCATGACACATTGTGTCTCCTTCATGACACATTGTACCCTGGCTCCTCCTATGAAGTATTGTACACACCCTGGCTCCTATATGAAGTATTAGTACACACCCTGGCTCCCGTATGAAGTATTAGTACACACCCTGGCTCCTATATGAAGTATTAGTACACACCCTGGCTCCTATATGAAGTATTAGTACACACCCTGGCTCCTATATGAAGTATTAGTACACACACTGGCAGTGAGTACACGTTTAAGTACACTCGCGTACTTCAGTCCCCTGTGTAGCGCCGTGAAGACCCGGTCCACCTCCTCCGGCTGCAGGGACCACGTAGCCCCGCCCCCACCGCTGAGAGACAGGTGCATTCTGGGAGATTTACCTCCGGTCGTGTTACGACCAGAAGACGGCCTGAGAAAATAGAAATATGGTATTTATACACAAAGTACACACGTACTACTCCATGAGCACTCAGTCTGTTTATAGTAAATATTATATCACTGATATTAAATGTAAACAAGTTCATGTTGTCAGATTCTGTCCTCTGTACTTGAACAGGAAGTGACACCTGTATCTGCTGTCAGAGAGTCTCATCTGTCCCACGGTCCCTGAACACATCGTGTCACACAAACACATTCTCAGGTCAGGAAAACACACACACACACACACAGTGTTTATATCTGTACACAGTTTTTAGCTACAGCAACTATGGACTCACTATCTATAAAAGTGTGTTCATGATGTGTGATAGTGTCAGTGTGTGTGTATGTGTGTTTGGTGTGTGTGAGTGTGTGTGTGTGTGGTGTTTATGTCTTATGGGTCGTATCAAAGCTCCGTAATGAAGACTGATGGAGGTCTCGTGGTGTCACAACATGAGCGAGTGTGTGTTGAAGACACATATTGTGTACTTGTTGTGTGTTCTTGTTTCAGACACACACAGGAAGTACATTCCTCGCGTTGACATTTCGTTCTCTCTCGTGGGACCGACGGGTTACATCTGTGTGTGACGCTCACTTAGAGATTACATCTGACAGCTGGGTCTGTGGTGCGTTCACTGTCTGAGGAACAGTCTGTGGTTAGTCGTGTTCTTAGTGTAATAAATATATGTCATTGACTCTGGAGCTGTAAGTTGAAGTCTCTGTTCTCTGCTCTCTCATTGGCTGTAGCTGCTTGTCACTCACCGCCGTCGTCCAGTCAGAGAGCTGAACCCGGTGAAGGACCGCCTCCTGTGGACCAGGCAGCCATCTGAGGGAGAGCCGAACCTCAACTTCACCGACATCCTGGAGACACGGAGGAGATGGAGGCGCCCCCTGGTGGTCAGGAGAGAGAATGCAGCTCTAACACATGAAGCATAGACTTCTATACAACCAGAGGAGTCACCCCCTGGTGGTCAGGAGAGAGAATGCAGCTTTAACACATGAAGCATAGACTTCTATACAACCAGAGGAGTCTCCCCCTGGTGGTCAGGAGAGAATGCAGCTTTAACACATGAAGCATAGACTTCTATACAACCAGAGGAGTCACCCCCTGGTGGTCAGGAGAGAGAATGCAGCTTTAACACATGAAGCATAGACTTCTATACAACCAGAGGAGCCCCCTGGTGGCCAGGAGAGAGAATGCAGCTTTAACACATGAAGCATAGACTTCTATACAACCAGAGGAGTCTCCCCCTGGTGGTCAGGAGAGAGAATGCAGCTTTAACACATGAAGCATAGACTTCTATACAACCAGAGGAGTCACCCCCTGGTGGTCAGGAGAGAGAATGCAGCTTTAACACATGAAGCATATACTTCTATACAACCAGAGGAGTCTCCCCCTGGTGGTCAGGAGAGAGAATGCAGCTTTAACACATGAAGCATAGACTTCTATACAACCAGAGGAGTCTCCCCTGGTGGTCAGGAGAGAGAATGCAGCTTTAACACATGAAGCATAGACTTCTATACAACCAGAGGAGTCGCCCCCTGGTGGTCAGGAGAGAGAATGCAGCTTTAACACATGAAGCATAGACTTCTATACAACCAGAGGAGTCGCCCCCTGGTGGTCAGGAGAGAGAATGCAGCTCTAACACATGAAGCATAGACTTCTATACAACCAGAGGAGTCTCCCCCTGGTGGTCAGGAGAGAGAATGCAGCTTTAACACAGGAAGCATAGACTTCTATACAACCAGAGGAGTCGCCCCCTGGTGGTCAGGAGAGAGAATGCAGCTCTAACACATGAAGCATAGACTTATATACAACCAGAGGAGTCGCCCCCTGGTGGTCAGGAGAGAGAATGCAGCTCTAACACATAAGGCATTGACTTCTATACAACCAGAGGAGCCCCCTGGTGGTCAGGAGAGAGAATGCAACATTTGTCTCGACATGAACAGCTGTTACAAAATGTAAACAACGTCTGGAATGTGATTCAAATATGAGGCAGGCACATTCCTCCAGAAGACATCGAGCATGTGTGTGTGTGTGTGTGTCTGCATGTTTCTGTGTGTGTGTGTCTGTATGTGTGTGTCTGTATGTTTCTGTGTGTGTGTGTGTCTGTATGTGTGTGTGTGTGTGTCTGTATGTGTGTGTGTGTGTGTCTGTATGTTTCTGTGTGTGTGTCTGTATGTGTGTGTGTGTATGTGTGTGTCTCTGTGTATGTGTGTCTGTGTATGTGTGTGTCTGTGTGTGTCTGTATGTTTCTGTGTGTGTGTCTGTATGTGTGTGTGTCTGTATGTGTGTGTGTATGTGTGTCTGTGTGTGTCTGTATGTGTGTGTGTCTGTATGTGTGTGTGTGTATGTGTCTGTGTGTCTGTGTGTGTGTGTCTGTATGTGTGTGTGTGTGTGTGTATGTGTGTGTCTGTGTGTGTGTCTGTATGTGTGTGTCTGTGTGTGTCTGTGTGTGTGTGTGTGTATGTCTGTGTGTGTGTGTGTGTCTGTGTGTGTGTGTGTGTCTGTGTGTGAGTGTGTGTGTGTGTGTGTTGTGGCAGACCAGGGGGACAAGCAGAGCAGACGAGGCCCAGGAGGCGGATCCCAAAGCTCAGGTTGGGGGAAGTGATCCACGGGGCGTACCTCCCAGTGCAGGTGCTGCAGCCAATGGGCCCATGGGAGTGGTCACACCTGCAGCCAATCAGCTGATGACAGACACAGACTCTATCTACCCTCCACTGGAAGGCATCAGGGGAGAGCAGCCTGAACAGGAGAGGAGAAGGAACGGTGGAACCTCAGGAGAGGAGAAGGAACGGTGGAACCTCAGGAGAGGAGAAGGAATGGGGGAACCTCAGGAGAGGAGAAGGAACGGGGGAACCTCAGGAGAGGAGAAGGAACGGGGGAACCTCAGGAGAGGAGCAGGAACGGTGGAACCTCAGGAGAGGAGAAGGAACGGGGGAACCTCAGGAGAGGAGATGGAACGGGGGAACCTCAGGAGAGGAGAAGGAACGGGGGAACCTCAGGAGAGGAGATGGAACGGGGGCACCTCAGGAGAGAGGAACGGGGGAACCTCAGGAGAGGAGCAGGAACGGGGGAACCTCAGGAGAGGAGATGGAACGGGGGAACCTCAGGAGAGGAGAAGGAACGGGGGAACCTCAGGAGAGGAGAAGGAACGGGGGAACCTCAGGAGAGGAGAAGGAACGGGGGAACCTCAGGAGAGGAGAAGGAACGGGGGAACCTCAGGAGAGGAGAAGGAACGGGGGAACCTCAGGAGAGGAGATGGAACGGGGGAACCTCAGGAGAGGAGAAGGAACGGGGGAACCTCAGGAGAGGAGAAGGAACGGGGCAACCTCAGGAGAGGAGAGGAAAGGGGGGAACCTCAGGAGAGGAGAAGGAACGGGGAACCCCAGGAGAGGAGAGGAACGGGGAGCCTCAGGAGAGGAGAAGGAACGGGGGAACCTCAGGAGAGGAGCAGGAACGGGGGAACCTCAGGAGAGGAGCAGGAACGGGGGAACCTCAGGAGAGGAGAAGGGGGAACCTCAGGAGAGGAGAAGGAACGGGAACCTCAGGAAGGAGAGGAGAAGGAACAGGGGAACCTCCAGGAGAGGAGAAGGAAGGGAACCTCAGGAGAGGAGAGGAACCTCAGGAGAGGAGAAGGACGGGGGGAACCACAGGAGAGGAGAAGGAACGGGGGAACCTCAGGAGAGGAGAAGGAACGGGGAACCTCAGGAGAGGAGAAGGAACGGGGAACCTCAGGAGAGGAGCAGGAACGGGGGAACCTCAGGAGAGGAGAAGGAACGGGGAACCCCAGGAGAGGAGAAGGAACGGGGAACCTCAGGAGAGGAGAAGGAACGGGGAACCTCAGGAGAGGAGAAGGAACGGGGAACCTCAGGAGAGGAGAACGGGGAACCTCAGGAGAGGAGAAAGGAGAGGAGCGGGGAACCTCAGGAGAGGAGAAGGAACGGGAACCTCAGGAGGAGAGGAACGGGGAACCTCAGGAGAGGAGAAGGAACGGGGAACCTCAGGAGAGGAGAAGGAACGGGGAACCTCAGGAGAGAGAAGGAACGGGAACCTCAGGAGAGGAGAAGGAACGGGGAACCTCAGGAGAGGAGAAGGAACGGGGAACCTCAGGAGAGGAGATGGAACGGGGAACCTCAGGAGAGGAGAAGGAACGGGGAACCTCAGGAGAGGAGAAGGAACGGGGAACCTCAGGAGAGGAGAAGGAACGGGGAACCTCAGGAGAGGAGAAGGAACGGGGAACCTCAGGAGAGGAGAAGGAACGGGGAACCTCAGGAGAGGAGATGGAACGGGGAACCCCAGGAGAGGAGATGGAACGGGGAACCCCAGGAGAGGAGCAGGAACGGCGGAACCTCAGGAGAGGAGATGGAACGACTCTACCTCAGGAGAGGAGATGGAACGGGGGAACCTCAGGAGAGGAGAAGGAACGGGAACCTCAGGAGAGGAGAGGAACGGGGAACCTCAGGAGAGGAGAAGGAACAGTGGAACCTCAGGAGAGGAGATGGAACGGGGAACCTCAGGAGAGGAGAAGGAACGGGGAACCTCAGGAGAGGAGAGGAACGGGGAACCTCAGGAGAGGAGAAGGACCGGGGTAACCTCAGGAGGAGAAGGAACGGAGGAACCTCAGGAGAGGAGAAGGAACGGGGAACCTCAGGAGAGGAGAAACGGGGAACCTCAGGAGAGGAGAAGGAGGGGAACCTCAGGAGAGGAGAAGGAACGGGGAACCTCAGGAGAGGAGAAGGAACGGGGAACCTCAGGAGAGGAGAAGGAACGGGGAACCTCAGGAGAGGAGAAGGAACGGGGAACCTCAGGAGAGGAGAAGGAACGGGGAACCTCAGGAGAGGAGAAGGAACGTGGAACCTCAGGAGAGGAGAAGGAACGGGGAACCCCAGGAGAGGAGAAGGAACGGGGAACCTCAGGAGAGGAGAAGGAACGGGGAACCTCAGGAGAGGAGAAGGAACGGGGAACCTCAGGAGAGGAGAAGGAACGGGAACCTCAGGAGAGGAGAAGGAACGGGGAACCTCAGGAGAGGAGAAGGAACGGGGAACCTCAGGAGAGGAGAAGGAACGGGGAACCTCAGGAGAGGAGAAGGAACGGGGAACCTCAGGAGAGGAGAAGGAACGGGGAACCTCAGGAGAGGAGAAGGAACGGGGAACCTCAGGAGAGGAGAAGGAGCACGAACCTCAGGAGAGGAGAAGGAACGGGGAACCTCAGGAGAGGAGAAGGAGTGGAACCTCAGGAGAGGAGAAGGAACGGGGAACCTCAGGAGAGGAGAAGGAACGGGAACCTCAGGAGAGGAGAAGGAACGGGAACCTCAGGAGAGGAGAAGGAACGGGGAACCTCAGGAGAGGAGAAGGAACGGGGAACCTCAGGAGAGGAGAAGGAACGGGGAACCTCAGGAGAGGAGAAGGAACGGGGAACCTCAGGAGAGGAGAAGGAACGGGGAACCTCAGGAGAGGAGAAGGAACGGGGAACCTCAGGAGAGGAGAAGGAACGGCGGAACCTCAGGAGAGGAGAAGGCACGGTGGAACCTCAGGAGGGGAAAAGGAACGCGGGAACCTCAGGAGAGGAGAAGGAACGGGAACCTCAGGAGAGGAGAAGGAACGGGGAACCTCAGGAGAGGAGAAGGAACGGGGAACCTCAGGAGGAGAAGGAACGGGGAACCTCAGGAGAGGAGAAGGAACGGGGGAACCTCAGGAGAGGAGAAGGAACGGGGGAACCTCAGGAGAGGAGAAGGAACGGGGGAACCTCAGGAGAGGAGAAGGAACGGGAACCTCAGTAGAGGAGAAGGAACGGGAACCTCAGGAGAGAGAAGGAACGGGGAACCTCAGGAGAGGAGAAGGAACGTGGAACCTCAGGAGAGGAGAGGAACGGGGAACCTCAGGAGAGGAGAAGGAACGGGGGAACCTCAGGAGAGGAGAGGAGAAGGAAGGGGGGAACCTCAGGAGAGGAGAAGGAACGGGGGAACCTCAGGAGAGGAGAAGGAACGGGGGAACCTCAGGAGAGGAGAAGGAACGGGAACCTCAGTAGAGGAGAAGGAACGGGGGAACCTCAGGAGAGAAGGAACGGGGGAACCTCAGGAGAGGAGAAGGAACGGGGGAACCTCAGGAGAGGAGAAGGAACGGGGGAACCTCAGGAGAGGAGCAGGAACGGTGGAACCTCAGGAGAGGAGCAGGAACGGGGGAACCTCAGGAGAGGAGAAGGAACGGGAACCTCAGGAGGAGAAGGAACGGGGAACCTCAGGAGGAGAAGGAACGGGGAACCTCAGGAGAGGAGAAGGAACGTGGAACCTCAGGAGAGGAGAAGGAACGGGGAACCTCAGGAGAGAGAAGGAGGTGGAACCTCAGGGAGAGGAGAAGGAACGGGGAACCTCAGGAGAGGAGAACGGGGAACAGGAGAGGAGAAGGAACGGGGAACCTCAGGAGAGGAGGAACGGGGAACCTCAGGAGAGGAGAAGGAACGGGGAACCTCAGGAGAGAGAAGGAACGGGGAACCTCAGTAGAGGAGAAGGAACGGGGGAACCTCAGGAGAGGAGAAGTGAAACCTCAGGAGAGGAGAAGGAACGGGGAACCTCAGGAGAGGAGAGAGGAAACGGGGAACCTCAGGAGAGGAGAAGGAAGGGGAACCCCAGGAGAGGAGAAGGAACGGGGAACCTCAGGAGAGGAGAAGGGGAGGGGGAACCTCAGGAGAGGAGAAGGAACGGGGGAACCTCAGGAGAGGAGATGGAACGGGGGAACCTCAGGAGAGGAGAAGGAACGGGGGAACCTCAGGAGAGGAGCAGGAACGGGGAACCCCAGGAGAGGAGCAGGAACGGGGGAACCTCAGGAGAGGAGAAGGAACGGGGGAACCTCAGGAGAGGAGAAGGAACGGGGGAACCTCAGGAGAGGAGAAGGAACGGGGGAACCTCAGGAGAGGAGAAGGAACGGGGGAACCTCAGGAGAGGAGAAGGAACGGTGGAACCTCAGGAGAGGAGCAGGAACGGTGAAACCTCAGGAGAGGAGAAGGAACGGGGGAACCTCAGGAGAGGAGAAGGAACGGGGGAACCTCAGGAGAGGAGAAGGAACGGGGGAACCTCAGGAGAGGAGAAGGAACGGTGGAACCTCAGGAGAGGAGAAGGAACGGGGGAACCTCAGGAGAGGAGCAGGAACGGGGGAACCTCAGGAGAGGAGAAGGAACGGTGAAACCTCAGGAGAGGAGAAGGAACGGGGGAACCTCAGGAGAGAAGGAACGGGGGAACCTCAGGAGAGGAGAAGGAACGGTGAAACCTCAGGAGAGGAGAAGGAACGGGGGAACCTCAGGAGGAGAAGGAACGGGGGAACCTCAGGAGAGGAGAAGGAACGGTGGAACCTCAGGACAGGAGAAGGAACGGTGGAACCTCAGGAGAGGAGAAGGAACGGGGGAACCTCAGGAGAGGAGAAGGAACGGGGGAACCTCAGGAGAGGAGAAGGAACGGTGGAACCTCAGGAGAGGAGAAGGAACGGGGGAACCTCAGGACAGGAGAAGGAACGGGGGAACCTCAGGAGAGGAGAAGGAACGGGGGAACCTCAGGAGAGGAGATGGAACGGGGGAACCTCAGGAGAGGAGATGGAACGGGGGAACCTCAGGAGAGGAGATGGAACGGTGGAACCTCAGGAGAGGAGCAGGAACGGGGGAACCTCAGGAGAGGAGAAGGAACGGGGGAACCTCAGGAGAGGAGAAGGAACGGGGGAACCTCAGGAGAGGAGAAGGAACGGGGGAACCTCAGGAGAGGAGAAGGAACGGTGGAACCTCAGGAGAGGAGAAGGAACGGGGGAACCTCAGGAGAGGAGAAGGAATGGGGGAACCTCAGGAGAGGACAAGGAACGGTGGAACCTCAGGAGAGGAGAAGGAACGGGGGAACCTCAGGAGAGGAGAAGGAACGGGGGAACCTCAGGAGAGGAGCAGGAACGGGGGAACCTCAGGAGAGGAGCAGGAACGGGGGAACCTCAGGAGAGGAGAAGGAACGGTGGAACCTCAGGAGAGGAGAAGGAACGGGGGAACCTCAGGAGAGGAGCAGGAACGGGGGAACCTCAGGAGAGGAGAAGGAACGGGGGAACCTCAGGAGAGGAGATGGAACGGTGGAACCTCAGGAGAGGAGAAGGAACGGGGGAACCTCAGGAGAGGAGAAGGAACGGGGGAACCTCAGGAGAGGAGCAGGAACGGGGGAACCTCAGGAGAGGAGAAGGAACGGTGGAACCTCAGGAGAGGAGCCGCCTCAGACCGGAGGTAACTGGACCCTCTCTCCTCTGCTCGGCCCATACAGGAGAGAGGAACCGTCTCCCACCAGGTGTGAGACCAAAGACCAAAGACCGGGAAGAATCCTTTGTTGCCGTTAGATGCCCATCCCCCCTTCTCCTATACGTTTTATTAAAAGACACTTTATTTTGCGCTACGTCTCTGAGTCTCCTGATTTTATACCGAATCTCACCTCCAAGTCCCCCGGGTTGCCACAGTGTCTGTGTGTGTGTGTCTGTGTATATGTCTGTGTGTATGTGTGTGTGTCTGTGTGTATGTATGTCTGTGTCCGTGTGTGTGTCTGTGTGTGTGTGTCTGTTCAAGTTGAACGAAGCTGTGAACTCAACTTCAGACATCATGTTCCTGATGTAACGACACCGTGAAGACCACACATCATAACACCTCTTGGTCTGAGGCACAGAAATGAGCCCAAAGGTCACAGGGTCAAGCCCCGCCCACCCAGGACCCGAGCCGGACCCCAACCCCGAGCCGAGGAACTCACCTGGACGAAGAACCGGCTAATCCCACCTGTCACTGCAGAGTCCTCCTCACCGAGCGGCCTCATGCCAACACTGTGTGTGTCTGTGGGAGTGTGTGTGTGTCTGTGGGAGTGTGTGTGTATGTGTGTGTGGCAGCTGTCTGCTCCGTCCTGATAGCGTTCAGTGTTGCAGCAGCTTTGATGAGGACGTCAGAGAGAACCCCAACCAGTTATCCTCCTCCTGCTCTCAGCTTCCTCTCCACTCTGTTGTTCTGTTACCCTCCTCCTCTTCAGCCCCTCCCAATCTGTCTCTTTTAGTAAACTTCATATATATTGCTCTGAACCCCTCACTCCTCCTCCTCTTGTTTTCTGTCTTGTTTTTTCTCCTTTACCTCCTTCTCCCTCAGCTCCTCCTTTTCTTCCCACTCCTCTCCTTTGTCATTTTCCTTCTCTCCTTCCACGAGACTCTCGTTTCTTTCCTTTGGTCTTCCATGTGATTCTGGATTATTACATAAAAAATGTTATGTGTCAAGCAAGCGTTTAGGATTATTACATTTTTAGTTTATCAAGATAATCTTTTCTTCAAACCATGTTGTTCCTTTTTGGTAGTGAAAGTAAATCTGTGAGTCGTCTGCATAGAAGGTTTGAAATATTGTTCATCTGACGGATGATGATGAAGCGGAGTGGGCCCAGTACAGAACCTTGGGGAACGCCTTGTGTGGCTGGATGCGACAGTAGTTACGTAGGGCGATGAAGGGAGACCTGTTGGGCGGTTGAACCAGAACCAGCTCAGTCCAGCAGGACGTTGTGTTCACCAACTTAAAATTCAAAATATATTTTCATAGCTCGGTAGAATAAAATCTCAAAATGTAACTTCGTGGTCAGTAAATAATTGAAATGTTAAATATAAATTACATTTGTCTCTCAGCTGTTTGATTCATGTGAAGAATGTGCCACGACTCTCTCTCACACACACACACACACACACACACACACACACACACACACACACACACACACACACACACACACACACACACACACACACACACACACACACACACACACACACATTTCATAAGTTAACACACATGGCGGCCAGAGATAAGGAGGCTCCACTCCCTCACCAACAGCTGAGTGGGGTGTCGGTTCAGGTGTCGTCATGAAAGTCTGTAAAAGTCAGTTCTCTTGAGGCTTCACTGGGACCGTCGTGGATCCCTCTGAGGACGTTCAGCTGGAACCTGAGAGCAGTTAGTTTCATGTTGTCATGCGCAGAAGAGCCACAGGTCCCTTCAGCGAAGGACCTCAGTGCTGCCACCTGGTGGTTTGGATATGCACCTCCGTGGCGTCACTCCAGGACAAAGCCTTCTCAGACGTCTCCGGGCCCGGTGGCTTCATGCTGTCAGAAGGTCAAAGGTCAGACTGAAGACCTGAACACTGACCTGGTGATGGTCGTTTCAGTCGTTTCAACCCTTTGATCTTTTAATAAAGATGTCGTCATCTTTTATGATTCATATGTCTTGGTTTGTTTCTGAGATGATTCATTATGTTCTTGTTCATGAGAAGAGCCACCTGTCTGTCTACCTACCAACCACCTGTCTGTCTACCTACCAACCACCTGTCTGTCCACCTACCAACCACCTGTCTGTCCATCTACCAACCACCTGTCTGTCCACCTACCAACCACCTGTCTGTCCACCTACCAACCACCTGTCTGTCCACCTACCAACCACCTGTCTGTCCACCTACCAACCACCTGTCTGTCCACCTACCAACCAACCACCTGTCTCTCCACCTACCAACCACCTGTCTGTCCACCTACCAACCACCTGTCTGTCCACCTACCAACCACCTGTCTGTCCACCTACCAACCACCTGTCTGTCCACCTACCAACCAACCACCTGTCTGTCCACCTACCAACCACCTGTCTGTCCACCTACCAACCAACCACCTGTCTGTCCACCTACCAACCAACCACCTGTCTGTCCACCTACCAACCAACCACCTGTCTGTCCACCTACCAACCACCTGTCTGTCCACCTACCAACCACCTGTCTGTCCACCTACCAACCAACCACCTGTCTGTCCACCTACCAACCAACCACCTGTCTGTCCACCTACCAACCACCTGTCTGTCCACCTACCAACCACCTGTCTGTCCACCAACCAACCACCTGTCTGTCCACCTACCAACCAACCACCTGTCTGTCCACCTACCAACCAACCACCTGTCTGTCCACCTACCAACCACCTGTCTGTCCACCTACCAACCACCTGTCTGTCCACCAACCAACCACCTGTCTGTCCACCTACCAACCACCTGTCTGTCCACCTACCAACCACCTGTCTGTCCACCTACCAACCCCGTCTGTCTACCTTTGTGTCTACCAACCCCCTGTCTGTCTACCTTTGTGTCTACTAACCACCTGTCTGTCTACCTTTGTGTCTACTAACCACCTGTCTGTCTACTAACCACCTGTCTGTCTACCTTTGTGTCTACCAACCCCCTGTCTGTCTACCTTTGTGTCTACTAACCACCTGTCTGTCTACCTTTGTGTCTACTAACCACCTGTCTGTCTACCTTTGTGTGATTTGGGTCACACCACATTCCTGATATTTATGAATGAACCTCCATGAGTTCATTACATCACATGTCATTTAGCAGATGCTTTTATCCAAAGTGACTTACAAAAAGTGAATCAACCAAGAGTACAGTGTGTATGTATATGTGTGTATATATATGTTTATCTCACTAAACAAATAAAAAATGTAAATGACAAAAAAACAACAAGAGTACAAACTAAGAACAAGAATACAGAAAGTAACATTTCCTCAACATAGTCAAACTACAAAAGTAGCATAATAAGAGCTATTTAAGAGCCACTGAAGTGCTTATCTGTGACACACACACTTGTATTCCTGTCCACAACTATGTGTTTCCTGAGGCTGTGATTTAATGAAGAGTGGGATGATTATTAATTTTATATATATATAGCATTTAGTATCCCATGCTTATATTGTTATATCATTCACTGTTATTTAAAAATATTATTTATACTTTTATTTATCGAGCACATTTAACTTTTACTGATGGCACGCTCGTCCCAGTCCTAGTCCCTGTCCCAGTCCGGGTCCCTGTCCTCTCAGTAGACTCAGAAGCAGGAAGTCCACCGCCTCGAGGAGAAGTTTAAAGAGCATCAGCCCCTAAATGAAACCAGCCTTCACACCACCACCCCAAACCCTGAACCCTCCACCTGAACCCTCCACCTGAACCCATCACGCGGGCAGCTTCGGGTCCAGACGGAACATCCGGGTACCGACACCCGCTCTCCAGAGCGTGGACCGCCCGCTGTGCTCTCCGCCGGGACGATGGAGCAGCGCGGGCCGAACCGAACCCCGAGCGGCGCGGCTTCGGGATCCAAGACCCTTCAGGACGAGGCGTTACCTGCAACTCTGCGGTAAGAACAACAACAACAACAACAATGGCGCGCACACGACAAAACAACGATGCGCGCGACAAGGAGGGCTGGAAGGGAGAACAACACAACGGTGGAGCCCGGGATCGCTCTCGAGACAAAGCCCGGGACGCTCTGGATCCGGGTCCGGCTCGAGAGCTCGAGAGCTGCACGGCCAATGGAAACGTGCGCGCGGCTGCAGCCAATGGAAGCGCGTGAAAGACCTCGCGTGCGCGTGCTGGCTCTCTCTCTCTCTATCTGTCTTTCAGGTTATCCTGCGTTAAAAAAATAAAAAAACTTCCCCCAAAATCAAACCCGCCGGCGCGCTGTGTTGTGGCTGCTGCAGTGGCCATTTTGGGTCTAGGTGAGGGCGCCTTGACGGCTGGATGCGGCGAGGCGTGCGTGCGCGCGCAGGACTCCAGCATCCACACTGAATAAACTCCTGCAAGCTTTATGTAGATTAAAGAGAAATTGCAGAGTTGCACTCCTCCTCCTCCTCTCTTCATCCCTCCTCCCACCCCTCACCTCCCCAACACAACCCCCCCCCCACCGCTAATTTTTTATGCATTTTTCTAAACTGTCATGGCGATTTTGTGTCCTTGGAAATAAACCGCGCCAGTGGCTCTCTCTCTCGTGGGCGGACCGGTGCGGACGTCTCGCCGGGTGAGAGCGCGTGTCCAGCGGCCGCAGCAGGTGAGCGGTCCTCCGGGGAGGGTTTATCCGCGGAGAGGAGGGTCCCTGAGACGGACTTTAGGGGTCCACACGTGTAGGAAGACGGGCTGAGGAGCTAGCTGGGTGCGTAGCATCGGGGAGAGGACGCTGTGTCTCCGGGGCTCCGGGCTGTCTGCGGCTCTCCGGGGGTCCGTCGCCCGGCTTTGTGTTCCTCCTCCCGGGGAGCTGCTCTTTCCCCCGAGCTAGCGGACTAGCTGGCTAGCGGGCTAGCTCCAGTCTATCCAGCCACATTCAAGCTAGCGTCGCTGTTAGCTTCGCGCTAGCTGCGTTAGCATCGATCATTTAGCCCCAAACCTCTCAGCAGCTCTGCTAGCCTCAGCTAGCCTCCGGAGACATGTGTAGCTGCGTGTGTAGCGGTGTGTGTACTTGACGTGTGTGTGTGTGCGCGCGCGCATAGTGAGTCATGATAGTGGTGTTGTGCACGCGCTCACCTGGCCAGGTGTGACACCCGGCAGACAAAAGGTGGCGAGCTAACCCGTTCATTCAGACTGCAGATGCTGTGAGGTGTGAGGTCAAAGGTGAGGTTCAGGTCCCCGAGAGGGCCGTCAGCAGGGGCCAGGTGGACCAGGTGGGTCCATCCTCACATGGTCCAGTTTTGGTTGTTTAACTTTAATGAGGCAGTGATTTCTTGTCTTGTCTTTTGTCTTCCCGTCTTCTTGTCTTCTCGTCCTCTTGTCTTTCCGTCCTCTTGTCTTTCCGTCCTCTTGTCTTCTCGTCCTCTTGTCTTCCCGTCTTCTCGTCCTCTTGTCTTTCCGTCCTCTTGTCTTCCCGTCTTCTCGTCCTCTTGTCTTTCCGTCCTCTTGTCTTCTCGTCCTCTTGTCTTCCCGTCTTCTTGTCTTTCCGTCCTCTTGTCTTTCCGTCCTCTTGTCTTCCCGTCTTCTTGTCTTCTCGTCCTCTTGTCTTCCCGTCTTCTTGTCTTCTCGTCCTCTTGTCTTCCCGTCTTGTCTTCTCATCCTCTAGTCTTCTCGTCCTCTTGTCTTCTCATCCTTTGTCTTCCCGTCCTCTTGTCTTCTCATCCTTTGTCTTCCCGTCCTCTTGTCTTCTCGTCTTCTTGTCTTCTCGTCCTCTTGTCTTCTCGTCCTTTTGTCTTCTCGTCCTCTAGTCTTCCCGTCCTTTGTCTTCCCGCCCTCTTGTCTTCTTGTCTTCTCGTCCTCTAGTCTTCCCGCCCTCTTGTCTTCTCGTCCTTTGTCTTCTCGTCCTTTGTCTTCCCGCCCTCTTGTCTTCTCGTCCTTTGTCTTCTCGTCCTCTAGTCTTCCCGCCCTCTTGTCTTCCCATCCTCTTGTCTTCTCGTCCTTTGTCTTCTCGTCACTTTATCTCTGAGGCTTCGCGAGGCGGCTGCAGGAGGTCACGTGACTTCATGTAAACACGGGACGTTTCTTCCAGTAAATATCACAATATTTAACGGTATTAATTATCAACATGTGTTTCCTGGTTTAAAGGCGTCCAGAGCTCCTCTCTTCTGATTGGACGAGGGTTGTTTACGTGGCGTCGTTGAGTTTGACCTCATTGAACCCAATCGCACTAATATCATCGGTATTTAACCGTATTTCTATTTTCTTTTTTTTTGCTATCAAATTTTCATATTCAAATATCATTTATTCATATTTTGACTATTTTAATTTAGTATAATCGTCTCCTTCAGCGACACAGCATTATTGTCATGTTCCACATTATTGTCAGGTATCAAACTGAAGTGGATTATAAATAATAAATATAAAGTAAAATATGCGCTTGATTAAATAATAAATGATGGGAAAGATTTGTTCCTGTTTTTAATGCGACTCTAAAAAAAACAAAAAAAACCTTTGCTTTAATTTTAGTTTTTGTTATGCGACTGAAAAAAACAGAATAATAATCTGTTTGAATAAAATTAATTTATTAACTTATTTAAACCACGTCAGTGATGCGTCTTCATGGTGGAAGCGGTTCTTCTTCGTCACCTTGATGCTCGTCTTCATCGTCCTGGTCCAGAACCTATGAGGGTCAAGGGTCTGACCCCTGACCTCTCCTTGGAGAACATTTGATTGGTTGGTTTTAGGTCCAGATCCACCGGGGTCTGGACCGGTCCCCCTGCTGGCCAGCGCTGGTATAACCAGTAGATCATTTTAATAGTTATCATATTTCTGATGCTCCAGTTGGGAACTCCATCATATTGATTGGGTTCAGAGGTCTTATTGATCTGCAGATGATGATGATGATGATGATGATATGGGACAGTTTAGTTTAAATCCGTCTCCATCACTTTCCCTCTCCAGGTGTGTGAAGCACCTGGAGGATCCAGCCTGTGGTACTTCAGGTCCTCAGGTGAACGTTTAGATCATATTTATGTTTCTAAGAGAAGAAGAAGAGCTTCCTGTGGGGAAGTTCTGAGACGTTTCCCCGGTCACACACACACACGCACACACACACACACACACACTCACACACTGAGACTCTGAGTGTTGCATTGCTCCACCGGCTGCTCCTGCTGTAGAGGACCGGTGGACCTGACTGGACCGGGTCCTACCGGACGCGTGACGGCGTGACTCTGAACACGGGAGTGAACACGCGTGTCGGTCCCATGATCCGGTGTGAGCCTCCTGGCGGTCCAGGAGAACCGGCTGTGACGGAGCTGCTGCTCCACCTCTCAGGGCCAGGGACCCTCTGAGGGACTCTGAGACTTAAGATCTACATGACTGTTGGTACAGTCCGACTGTTACACTGTTGGTACACACTGAATGTTGGTACAGTCCGACTGTTGGTACAGTCCGACTGTTGGTACAGTCCGACTGTTACACTGTTGGTACACACTGAATGTTGGTACAGTCCGACTGTTGGTACAGTCCGACTGTTACACTGTTGGTACACACTGAATGTTGGTACAGTCCGACTGTTGGTACAGTCCGACTGTTGGTACAGTCCGAATGTTACACACTGTTGGTACACACTGAATGTTGGTACAGTTCGACTGTTGTTAGTCTGACTGTTGGTTAGGGTTGGGTACCGAAACCCGGTGCCAATATGGTCCCGGTTCCAATACAACCGGTATTACCCGGACCGAAACACAACGCACATTTCGGTGCTTCTTTCCGGTGCCTGAGCCGATTGAAATTGAAAAAAACTTATTGTAGTGAACTTCTCTGGTGACTCCGCCCTGTCAGCAGGTTACGAGCCTCTCATATGTAACTCTGACAGCGGAGGCGTGGCCGTGTGTGACTGTGAGCCCGTGTGGAGCACACCAGCGTCAGGCTGGGCGACGGGGAGACCGTCACCGGTCCCCTGAACACGGGGAGACCGATGATGACGAGCAGCCGTGACTCAGATTAGTACCGTATCGTTGATTGCAAGTCTTGCATTCATAAAAGTAGCCCAAGAAATAATAAATTAGCCATTATAACCATGTTTAAGCTCGTAGCTCGTAGCTAGCGCTAGCTACGAGCTACGAGCGTGACAGTCTGCTAGCAGATGTGTTGGTGTACAGCGATCCCGGCTGTTTACCCGGTGTTACCGGGAATATAATGACGGAGGAATAAAGACCGTGGGGCGACACTTTGTTTCAGTGTAACTCGCTGTCAGAAGCAAAACTTTATTTGTCACGTGTCATCTTCAGTCCCTGTGATTGGTTGTTCTCTTTGCCCATCAAAACAGTGACAGGATTAACCCTATAAAGTCTGCACATGACAATACATATCACCTCATATCATGGAGAACATATATTGTGTATGTTAACAGTCTGATATCCGTTGTTTGTCAGTACTCCATGATAACGGCTTCTACAGGGAATATGGCTGAAGAGACTTTTAATGACCTCATTGTGCGTAGAAAAAGAAGAAGTATCGGTTCAGGCACCGTTTAGGCACCGGTATCGTTTTAAAAGTACCGGTTTAGCACCGGTATCGGAAACAACCCAAACGATACCCATCCCTACTGTTGGTACAGTCCGACTGTTACACACTGTTGGCACACACTGAATGTTGGTACAGTTCAACTGTTGTTAGTCTGACCGTTGGTACAGTCTGACTGTTATTAGTCTGCCTCTTAGTCTGCCGGTTGTTAGTGTGCCTGTTGTTAGTGTGCCTGTTGTTAGTCTGCCTGTTGTTAGTCTGCCTGTTGTTAATGTGACTGTTGTTGGTCTTTAATGATATACCTTTAAACGCGTCCTGCTCGGTGGTTCCTGTGTAGACGTTTGATGTGTTGGAGCGTCAGCGTTACACGTTCCATTTATTTAATTGTTCTCCTGCTGAGAACTCGCTGGGGGTCTGGATGGACTCCCATGATGCATTGCAGCAGCAGCGGAGCATTCTTACTGGTTCCAGCGGAGATGAAAGTCTTTTATTTTCATGTGCTTCGTGACTCACTCGATGAGTAGTGGAGTAAAGAAGAGCGTCAACAACATTATATATAGATCTGTTCTATATGTGTATATAAGTGTGTCTATATATGTGTGTGTGCTTGTGTGTAGTCATCTCTGGTGTGTGTGTGTGTATTTGTCGTCCATATGAATTGTGTCCCTTTGTGTTTCCAGATGAAGTGAAGGAATAGAAGATGAAAATACACAAGAAGGACAAGCAGCAGGTTGGTACCACACACACACACACACACACACACACACTCAAGACAAACACACTCAGACAAACACTCACACACTCACTCTCTCTCACACACACACGCTCACACACGCTCACACACACACACTCACTCTCATACACACACACTCTCTCACACACACTTCACACACTCACTCTCTCACACACACACGCTCACACACACACACACACACTTCACTCACTCTCTCACACACACACTTCACACACTCACTCTCTCACACACACACGCTCACACACACTTCACACACTCACTCTCTCACACACACACTTCACTCACTCTCTCTCACACACACACACTTCACACACTCACTCTCTCACACACACATGCTCACACACACACACAAACACACACACATTCTAACACACACACACTCAGAAACACACACACTCACACTCACACACACACACACACACACTTCACTCTCTCACACACACACACTCACTCACTCACACACACACACACTCAGACAAACACACACACACTTCACACACTCAGACAAACACACACATACACACTTCACACTCACTCTCTCACACACACACACACTTCACACACTCACTCTCTCTCACACACACACACACACACTCTCAGGCAGAAGTAGGTCGTTTATAAACTCCGCCGTGTTGACGCTCAGTGAAACAGGATCTTAAGTCTCACACTCGACACGCTGATGACATCACTTCCTGTTGTGAGTGTTGTTGACTTGAGGCTCCATCATATTTGTTTCCTTGTGTCCTTAGTTCCTTTCCTCATCATCTCAGCTTTTACTTCCTTCAGAGCGTCAGTTATGTCATAGAGAGGAGACGGGATACAGGAGAGAGGAGACGGGATACAGGATACAGGAGAGAGGAGACGGGATACAGGAGAGAGGAGACAGGATGCAGGAGAGAGGAGACAGGATGCAGGAGAGAGGAGACAGGATGCAGGAGAGAGGAGATGGGAGAGAGGAGATGGGAGAGAGGAGACGGGAGAGAGGAGACGGGATACAGGAGAGAGGAGACAGGATACAGGAGAGATACAGGATACAGGAGAGAGGAGACGGGATACAGGAGAGAGGAGACGGGATACAGGAGAGAGGAGACGGGATACAGGAGAGAGGAGACGGGATACAGGAGAGAGGAGACGGGATACAGGAGAGGGGAGACGGGAGAGAGGAGACGGGATACAGGAGAGAGGAGAGAGGAGACGGGATACAGGAGAGAGGAGACGGGATACAGGAGAGAGGAGAGAGGAGACGGGATACAGGAGAGAGGAGACCGGAGAGAGGAGACGGGATACAGGAGAGAGGAGACGGGATACAGGAGAGAGGAGACGGGATACAGGAGAGAGGAGACGGGATACAGGATACGGGATACAGGAGAGAGGAGACGGGATACAGGAGAGAGGAGACGGGATACAGGAGAGAGGAGACGGGATACAGGAGAGAGGAGACAGGAGAGAGGAGACGGGATACAGGAGAGAGGAGACAGGAGAAGGGGAGAGGAGAAGGGAAGAGGAGACAGGAGACAGAAAAAAGGCCACAGAGAAAAGAGGATACAGAAGAGAGAGGAGACAGGGTGAGGATGGAGAGGACAGGAGATGAAGGTGAGAGGAGACAGGAGACAATGAGAGAGAAAATGTCCTCGCTTGTCGACTCCTCTCCTAACATCTTGTTGACTCCTCTCTCCTCACGTCTTGTCGACTCCTCTCTCCTCACGTCTCCTCCTCGGGGAGGAAAGGAGGCGGGACAGCCTCCTCTTATTCTCCTTCCTGTAATATTCATGAGTCCGAGGGAGAGTCGTGACGCAGCTGAGAAGTCGTCTCCTTGTCTCCTCGTTGGCGTTCTCCATCTTCAGGTCGCTGCTCGTCTCCTCAGGTTTACGACCAGGATAACTTTGAGGGTCGCCATGGAAACGGAGCGTCCTCCTCCTCAGGCTGGAGACACGACTCTATAGTTAATGTTTGAATGTTTTATTAGTTCCACGTCTCTTTGGATCCAGAAACAAACAAAACATGTAAACAAACGACATGTAAATAAACTAAACATGTAAACAAACGAAACATGTAAACAAACAAAACGTCTAAACAAACTAAACATGTAAACAAAGAACATGTAAACAAACTAAACGTGGAGTCGATTATGTGTTTACTCACTGAGAATAGATACATTGTTTCAAGTATTAGTCGTGTGTGTTTTTGGGGGGGGGTTCTGTAGTTGCCTTGTTGCCGTGGAGACGGTTGGTGGTTGTTAGCTCAGAGGCTAATTCTAACTGGTAGGTTCCCTGTCACTGAGTCTGCATGAAGTGAGGTCCCCCAGGGGCCTGCAGGGGCCAGACTGATGTCCTGGTCCTGGATCCTCTCGGTGTCTCTCTGACAGACAGACAGACAGTTGTGAGCCAGTGGCAACCGAAGGGTTACCATGGCGATCACATGTGTACGCCTGCCTCCCCGCAGCTTTGGCGCAGAGAGCCAGTTTCCATGGTAACTGCACCAGTAACCCCCCCCAACGCCCCCCCCCCCCTTCAGAGGCCGATGAGCGTCTGAGCGTGACAATGATTTATTGACATGATTCCTCTGTGTGAAACACACACACACATGAACACATGTACACACACACATGTACACACACACATGTACACACACATGTACACACGTACACACATGTACACATACACACATGTACACACGTACACACATGTACACATGTACACACACACATGAACACATACACACATGTACACACACACACGTACACACATGTACACATACACACATGTACACATACACACATGTACAGGGTTTTTCCTGCATAGAGAACATGTGGGCGCGCGCCTAAGCCGTTTTCCCGAGCGCCTAAGGCAAAAAAAAGTGCGATGAAAGAAAAAAAAAGAAAAAAACTGTTCATCACGTCAGCGAATATGTTCTCAATAGTATGTTTCAAGGAGGCTACAGCCGAACCCTCATTCTGTTTTGATCAATAGTAATCGAGTTGATAAGCGTGTCTTCTTGTCTGATCAATACGCAACTGTGAGGTGAATGGACCGAGCGGCCGGCTGCTGATCACTCAACAGCCCGACCTGCACCAACACACCTGGACTATTGTCAATAGGGATGCACCGATATGGATCGGCGCCGATCCATATCGGCGTTCTCAAAATGGCCGATCAGATGACATAAAATCTGCGAGAACTATCAGACGTTTCAATCGCAGCGCAACGGAGACGATGCGCCCGGCGAGGGCCGCAGAGTCAGAGGTCAGAGGGATCCTCACCACCGAGCGGCGTCCCCGTCCCCCGAGTTGAATCTCTGGGTCGACTCAGCCGACTCTCACATGTCTGAGGCTCTGAGCCCCTAGAGATGCTCACGGGAAACACATTCCATCGGGAGCGAGAGGGTTTGATCAAGTTAGCGGAAGGATTTAAGTGACAACATCCGGTTTTGCAAAGTTAGCGGAAAGAACCACGTGAAACAACATCCGGTTTTCAAAATAAGATGTCGACAAATCAAACACGAACATATACAAGTAAACAATGAACTGATTTTTTATCTTTAGAGATCTTTTCTGAGATTTAGCTTAAATTATGCTAACAATAAAACATGTTTACTGTACCAAGGAAGAGTTTATAAAAATAAAGGTCAGACTTTTGTATGTTAAACAAAGTCCTGTAAATAGATTTCCCCAAGAGTTCCAGGAAATGAATGATGCAGACGTGTTCCATACATATCTGAAATCCCCTACAATAGCAATCAAACAATTTTAATGTATCAATTAGGACATTTTTCAAAGTAAAAGTCTTAAATGTTTAAAGAAATCTGTAATTTCTTTCATGTTTGAGTTGCTTTATATATGTATTTCCTCATGGCAATAATGCTACACAATAAATAGAATGCTTCAATCGACACCGTGATCGGTGATCGGTATTATCGGATCGGCAGATACTGATTTCAGTGATCGGCACCAAAAACCTGATCGGTGCATCTCTAATTGTCAATCTATTAGCCGATCTATTTTAGCAAAATGATTTCCTAAAGCACTGCCTCCATTATTTATGGGGAAAAAAGAAAAGAAAAAAAATACATAGATGTCTGCTAATTACGGTGATACAGCAACAGAGACCGCGCGCGCAGCGCACTAAACATTTTTTTTTGGGAGCACCGAAGACCCATTTTGACCCAGGAAAAACCCTGATGTACACACAGACACATGTACACACACATGTACACATAAACACATGTACACACACATGTACACACTGTCACGTCACGGGCTGTCCCTAGTGCCGTCTAGGGTGGGGTAGTGCAAGGGAGCAATAAAAACTGGCAAAATGCAAGGATTAAAATAACCTAGAAGGTTTATTCATTCCAACAAAATAAGACAAAGTCCATAGTCCAACAAAAAGGGTCCCGGGGGAGCAAAAGGTTCTTTAAACAAAACTTATCCTCAAACAAAGTCCACTTCACAAAGTCCTCCTCTGGGTTGTTCTCTTGGGCTGGGGTTCGTCCTGGAGGCCCTTCTCCTGGCTTGTCCAGCTCCTTCTCTCCCTTGTGCTCTGCCCTCTGTCTCCTCTTAAGCTTCCCAGCCCTGCCTCAATTAGATGTCCTAAACACCTGCAGCTGGGTGAGTGGTGAGGCAGGCTGGGAGCTGTAGTTTTCCACTGAGCGGCCATTTTGTCAGGTGGCCGCTGTAATCGAGTGGGAAAATAGCGTCCCTCCACTACCTGACCCCTTGTGATGCCACATATCCCTCTCCCCGGGCCTGACGTCCTCGGCAGGGTGAAAGACCCGAAGGCATCACGGCGGGACAGGGCATCCGCGTTTCCATGGCGCCGTCCTGGCCTGTGAACAACAGAGAAGTTAAAAGGCTGGAGGCTTAAGAACCACCTGGTTACCCTGCTGTTTGTCTCTTTGTTTTTTGCCATCCATTGCAACGGTGAATGATCCGTCACCAGAGTGAATCTCCTTCCCAGCAGGTAGTACTTGAGGGTTTCCAGAGCCCATTTTAAGGCGAGGCACTCTTTTTCCACGGTGGCATAGTTCTTCTCTCTGGGAAGCAACTTCCGACTCAAATAAAGAATGGGGTGTTCCTCACCTTCCTTGATCTGGGCTAGCACAGCCCCCAGACCCACCTCCGAGGCATCTGCCTGGACCACAAACTCCTTGCTGAAGTCAGGGGCAGTAAGGACCGGTTTTGAACACAAGGCCCTCTTCAGGTTGTCAAACGCGTCTTCTGCATCCGGGGACCAGGTCACCATCCGGGAGTGTTTCTTGGTCGTCAGTTCTGTAAGAGGGGCCGCTATCGTAGAAAAGTCAGGGATGAACCGCCGGTAATAGTTAGCCAATCCCAAAAAGGATCTCACCTGCTTCTTGGTCAATGGTTTTGGCCAGTCTTGTATGGCACAGAGTTTTGCCTCCTGGGGTTTGACAAGGCCCCGCCCGATAGTGTATCCCAAGTAGTTTGTCTCCCCGAAGGCCAGCTTACATTTCTTGGGGTTCGCCGTCAAGCCTGCCTGGCGGAGGGACTCCAGCACCTTCTGCACCCTCGGTAGGTGACTTTCCCAGTCTGGGCTCTGAATCACAACATCATCCAAATAGGCAGAAGCATACTCTTGATGGGGTTTGAGTACCTGATTCATCAAGCGCTGGAACGTGGCAGGCGCTCCAAACAGTCCAAAGGGCATCATCCGGTACTGCCAAAGGCCTCCCGGGGTGGCAAAGGCCGTCTTCTCTTTTGATTCTGCCGATAAGGGAACCTGCCAATAACCCTTTGTGAGATCCCGTGTAGTCAGGAATCGTGCATGGCCCAGGCTTTCAATCAGCTCGTCCACCCGAGGCATGGGATAGGCATCAAATTCAGACACGTCGTTTACTTTTCGGAAATCATTACAAAACCGCACCGAGTTGTCCGGCTTGTTGGCCAGAACAATGGGGCTTGACCAGGCACTCTTGGATTCCTCAATCACATTCAACTTTAACATCTTCCTTACCTCCTCGTCAATCAGCTTTTTACGGGCCTCGGGCACCCGATACGGCCTTTGGTTGACCGTTTTCCTGGCGGGGTGCGTATTTCATGTTCAACCAGGTGGGTGCAGCCTGGGAGGGATGAAAATACATCCTGGTTACCGTCCACCAGCTCCTTTGCCTGCTGCAGCTGGTGAGGGGACAGGTCCGGGCCAAACTGCACTTGGTCCCGGGCAGGTTCTTCTGGCACTCTGGGTGGAAGACAATTGAACAGCGCCTCCCGAACATGCCATTTCTTTAAGAGGTTAACATGGTATATTTGCTCCACTTTCCTCTTCCCTGGTTGCCGCACTTTATAATTGACTTCCCCAACCTTTTCAATTACCTCATATGGCCCCTGCCAAGTAGCCAAGAACTTGCATTCCACAGTGGGCACCAGAACTAGGACTCTGTCTCCTGGGCTGAATTCTCTTAGTTGCGCTGCTCGGTTGTACGTTGCCCTCTGCTCCCTCTGGGCCTTCTCCATGTGCTCCTTCACAATGGGAAAAACAGCTGCCATCCTGTCTTTCATCATCCCCACATGCTCAATCATAGTACGATGGGGACAGGGCTGCTCCTCCCAAGTCTCTTTGGCTATGTCTAGCAGGCCCCTGGGTTTGTGAGAATACAACAGGTCAAAGGGTGAGAAACCGGTGGAAGCCTGAGGAACTTCCCTTATCGCGAACAGAAGGTAGGGTAGCAGCTGGTCCCAGTTTCTTCCGTCTTTGTCGATGGCCTTCCTCAGCATGGCTTTGAGGGTTTTGTTAAAACGCTCCACTAGCCCATCTGTCTGGGGGTGGTAGATTGAGGTTCTCACCTGCTTCACATGCAAAAGCGTACACAGTTCCCTGGTGACTCTGGACATAAAGGGGGTTCCTTGGTCAGTAAGAATTTCCTTGGGTATCCCAACCCGGCTGCTGAAGAGGAAGAGTTCTTTTGCTATTTGCTTAGCATTTGCCTTTCTCAGGGGGATGGCTTCTGGGTACCGGGTGGCGTAGTCTACTATGACCAAGATGTACTGGTGTCCACGGGCACTCTTGGGCAGCGGCCCCACAATATCCATGCCTATCCTTTCAAAGGGAGTTTCTATGATTGGCAAGGGGATAAGGGGGTTTTTATAAGTGGGTTTTGGTGCAGTGATCTGACACTCTGGGCAGCTGCGGCAGTAGTCCTCTACCTCTTTGTGGACTCCTGGCCAAAAGAACCTCTGCAACACCCTCTTTGGTCTTTTCTACCCCCAAGTGGGCTCCTAACAAGTGGGTGTGGGCTAACTGCAGAACGGTGAGGTTTGGGCACAAGTAGTTGTTCCACAATTTGCTCCTTACTTTTGGTAACCTGATATAAGAGGCCATTTTTCACCGAAAAATGAGGGTAGGAAGGAGCCTCCCGGGTTCCCACCAATGTTCCCTCTAGTACCTGGACATTCGCTAGGGCATTTCCCAGGGTGGGGTCCTGCAACTGCGCTGTTCCATATTGACCTGTAAGGGGCGACCTTTCCGGGGGCCCCTCAGCATCCTCTTCACTTGGCCCCGGTAGTGGCTCGAACCCGTCCGATTCCGAGCCACTAGATGCCTCGGCCAAGGCTTGTACTGAAACTGGTGGGACAGAACAGGGTGTGGCAACATTAACCCAGGTGTCATATGTTTCACAATAGTTTGCCTTACGTTTCCGGGGCTCACGACCGAGTATCTTCAGGGCTTCCCTCCACAGCAGCGGGAAGGCCGGGCAGTCACGCCCAATCAGGACCGGGACAGGAAGATTCCTGATTACGCCCACCTTGACTTGAAATGTGCCCTTAGTTGTAGTTAGTTTCACCATGGTGGTGGGGTACTCGTGGGTGTCTCCGTGGACACACACCACCTGGACGGGGTCGCCTTGAGCAGGGGAAGATGCTTCCAGGATGGCCTCCTGTATCAGGGTCCTGGAACTTCCTGAATCGAGCAAGGCTTCTACATCCTGTTGATTCACCGTTACGGGGCAAGTGGGTCGCCGGTCTCCACTTTGCCCCAGGAGGGCAGCAAAGTGCACATGGGGGCCACTGGCGGAACCAGCTGTAGGCATGGGCTCATCTAGCTTTTGACACTGCCATGAGATGTGGCCTAACTCGCCACAGCGATAACACTGGCGGAGCTCTGGGGTCGGAACGGCTCGTGGCTGCCCAGGTGGCCTATCCTCTCTATAGGGTGGGCCGGACTGGGTGTTGGGCGGCGTCGAACCTCTTTGGCAACACGCCCTTGGCTGGGCGGGAACAAACCCCCCAGGCTCTTTACAGGGTAGGCGGAGCATTTCTGCCGCGGCCTGGTACTGCTCCACAGCTTCTATTAACTCTGTAGTTGTTCGTACCTTCTGGTGACCAATTACCCTTTTTGCTTCATAAGGCAGAGCCCGTAAATACCGGTCCATAACCAGGGTCTCTATGATGTCGGCCGGGCTGCTTCGGTCTGGTTCCAGCCACCTTTTTGTCACTCTTATCAATTCATGCATTTGGGACCGGGGCGCATTACCCCTTTGAAAAGACCAGTTATGGAAATGTTGGGCCATGCTAAATTTAGTAAGGCCCTGCCGACTCAGAATCTCTACTTTTAATTGGTCATAGTCTTGGGCAATCTGGGCCTCCACATCCTGAAAGGCTTTAAGTGCCTCCCCTGAGAGGAAAGGAGCCAGGAGTCCAACCCACTGCCTCCTCGGCCACTCCTCTCGAACAGCAGTAATTTCAAAGGCATGAAGGTACGCTTCCACATCATCAGAAACTCCTAGTTTAGGGATAAAGTCCGCTACTTTGGGTTTCACCCTTCGTACCTGTTGGAGCTCCTGCTCTTTGAGTTCATTAGACCTTACTTGTTGTTGCAACAGGGCTGCATTGATTTCTTGCTGGGCCCTCTGGCTCTCCACCAGCATCTGCACCAGTGACTCCATTTGGGATGGGTGGCCTGGTATTTGAAGTTCTGAAAAAAACAGCGCCCAGTCATCAATATCTTCACTCCCAATCATCCGCACTTAGGCCCCAGTGCCCGCATTCTCCACCATCTGTCACGTCACGGGCTGTCCCTAGTGCCGTCTAGGGTGGGGCAGTGCAAGGGAGCAATAAAAACTGGCAAAATGCAAGGATTAAAATAACCTAGAAGGTTTATTCATTCCAACAAAATAAGACAAAGTCCATAGTCCAACAAAAAGGGTCCCGGGGGAGCAAAAGGTTCTTTAAACAAAACTTATCCTCAAACAAAGTCCTCCTCTGGGTTGTTCTCTTGGGCTGGGGTTCGTCCTGGAGGCCCTTCTCCTGGCTTGTCCAGCTCCTTCTCTCCCTTGTGCTCTGCCCTCTGTCTCCTCTTAAGCTTCCCAGCCCTGCCTCAATTAGATGACCTAAACACCTGCAGCTGGGTGAGTGGTGAGGCAGGCTGGGAGCTGTAGTTTTCCACTGAGCGGCCATTTTGTCAGGTGGCCGCTGTAATCGAGTGGGAAAATAGCGTCCCTCCACTACCTGACCCCTTGTGATGCCACAACACACACATGAACACATGTACACACACATGTACACATGTACACACACACATGAACACATGTACACACACACATGAACACATGTACACACACATGTACACATGTACACACACACATGAACACATGTACACATGTACACACACACATGAACACATGTACACACACATGTACACACACACATGAACACATGTACACACACATGTACACATGTACACACACACATGAACACATGTACACACACATGTACACACACACATGTACACATGTACACACAGACACATGTACACACACATGTACACACACACATGAACACATGTACACACACATGTACACATGTACACACACACATGAACACATGTACACACACATGTACACACACACATGCACAATAGTCCGACCTGTTTTCTGAAGACCGTCAATGACCTGTACACGAGTGTGTGTAGAAGTACACGAGTGTGTGTAGAAGTACACGAGTGTGTGTGTAGCTCAACATGATAGGCGAGGAGCACGCTATGCTAACGAAGAGCACACTATGCTAACGAGGAGCACACTATGCTAACGAAGAGCACGCTATGCTAACGAGGAGCACACTATGCTAACGAGGAGCACGCTAACGATGGCCGTCTGCGTTCCAGATGTTCACTGGTGTCCTGAAGCACACTCCTCCTCCTGCGGCCTCCTCTTCTTCCCCCCCCTCCTCCTCGGCTGCCTCCTCCTCCTCGGACCAAAAGACTAACGCACAAACGGTTCCCACAATCCTTCGGGGTCACCTGGTCGTGGGGTCTAAGGACAGGCTCCGCCTCCTCCCCCCCGTTGGCAGCACGGCCAATCACTGCGCGGTGTCCGGGGCCCACGCAGCCAAGCACTCCGGAGGAGCCGCGCGGCCTCCTTCCTCCCTCAGCGAGGAGGATGACGGAGGAGGAGGAGGAGGAGGCGGCGGCAGGGTGAAGAAGAAACGGAAGAAAAAGGACAAGAGGGAGCGAGAGAGGGGGGGAGGGGAGGCGGAGGAACGAGAGAGCGGCAAACCAAAGAAACGAAAGGAGGAGAAGGAGGTGCCGACGGTCACGCTGAGGAGGAGCAGGGAGCCCAAGGAAGGAAAGGAGCGCAGGAGGGAGCCCCGGAAGGAGCCCCGGAAGGAGCCCACCCACGTGGCCAGAGGGAAACCCTCAGGGGCCACGGCGGCCCCCAAGGTCCCCGGGAAGAGGGGGAGGAAACCCAAGGTCAAGGTGCTTCCTCCGGGGGCCAACCAAGGTAGGACTTCTTCTTCTTCTTCTTCGTCTTCTTTAGTTTACAGAAGAGACTAGTCCGTGTCCTGACGTGTCTCCTGTGCTCCTCCTCAGCACCTCCTCCTGTCCCAGGTCTCCTCCCCAAAGGACCGAGCCACGGCAAGACTCACCGAGCGGCCCCCAGCAAGACCCCGGCCCCCCTGGCCCCGAGGCAGAGGGGCCGCAAGCCCAGGTAGGGGGGGCTATGGTTCTCCTCATTGTTCTCCTCCTCGTTGTTCTCCTCCTCGTTGTTGGTCTCCTCGTTGTCCTCCTCGTTGTCCTCCTCGTTGTTCTCCTCCTCATTGTTCTCCTCCTCGTTGTTCTCCTCATTGTTCTCCTCGTTGTTCTCCTCCTCATTGTTGGTCTCCTCATTGTTCTCCTCGTTGTTCTCCTCCTCATTGTTCTCCTCATTGTTCTCCTCCTCCTCAGAGACCCGGGTGCAGCGCCGCTGGAGAAGAAGAAGAAGGGGAAGAGGAGAAACCAGGAGGCGGTCCATAGGGGGGGGGACAGCGATGACACCTCCTCTGTCCCTGTGGCAGGAGAAGACCTCCAGCACCTCCTGGACACCACGGTGAGGAGGCGCATCTTCATCTTCATCAGGAAGCAGAAGATTAAGAGAATATTTATATTTAATGTGTTTTATTGTCCTTTTACTCCTCCTTCTTTCCTCTTCTTCTCTCCTCACTCTTCACCTCCTTGCCCAATGTGCTCCCACCCTTCTCTCCTCCTCTCTTCTCCTCTTCCTCTCCATCCCTTCGTCTTCTTGTCTCCCTCCCTCCTCTTCCTCTCCCGCAATCCCTCCTCTCCATCTCTCCCTCCTCTCTTCTTCTTCTTCTTCTTCTTCTTCTTCTTCTTCTCTCTCCTCTCTTCCTCCCTCTCTCCTCTCTTCCTCTCCCCCCTCCCTCCTCTACCTCCCTCCCCCTCTCCTTTCTCCCTCATCCTCTTCCTCTCCCTCCCTCCTTTCCCTCCTCCCTCCTCCTCCTCCTCCTCGTAGAAGCGGCGTTCCGGCCGCCAGGTGAAGAGGAGGAAGTACAACGAGGACCTGGACTTCAAGGTGGTGGACGACGACGGGGAGACCATCGCCGTCCTCGGGGCCGGGCGCATCTCGGCGCTGAACGCCACGGCGCTGGCCTGGCAGACCGAGGTGAGGGCACAGGGCGACGATGACGATGGTGGTGACCTTCATCCTGAGAGGCAGCTGATCTCTTCTCTCTTCCTCTTCGTCAGGAACCGCCTGAAGATGAAGCCAACATCATTGAGAAGATTCTGTCTGTCAGACCAGTGAAGACAGAGGTGACGCACACACACACACACAGAGACACACACAGAGACACACACACACACACACACACACACACACAGACACACACACAGAGACACACACACACAGACACACACACACACACACAGACACACACACAGAGACACAGACACACACACAGACACACACACACACACAGAGACACACACACACACACACACACACACACACACAGAGACACACACACACAGAGACACACACACACAGAGACACACACACAGACACACACACACACAGAGACACACACAGACACACACACAGACACACACACAGGCACGCACACACAGACACACACACACAGAGACACACACACACAGAGACACACACAGACACACACACACACAGAGACACACACACAGAGACATGCACACACAGAGATACACACACACACAGAGAGACACACACACAGAGACACACACACACACAGACACACACACAGACACACACACACAGAGAGACACACAGAGACACACACACAGACACACAGAGACACACACACAGACACACACACAGAGACACGCACACTCAGACACACACACACACACACAGAGACAGACACACACACACACACACACACACACACACACAGAGACACACACAGACACACACACACACAGACACACACACACACACAGAGACACACACGCACACACAGACACGCACACACACAGAGACACACAGACACGCACACACAGACACACACACAGAGACACACACACAGACACACACACACACACAGAGACACACACACACACAGAGACACGCACACACACACACACACACACACACACAGAGACACACACAGACACACACAGACACACACACACACACAGAGACACACACACAGAGACACACACACAGAGACAGACACACACACACAGACACACACACACAGACACACACAGAGACAAACACACAAACAGAGACACACACGCACACATGCACTCACACACTCTTCTCCTCTCCTCTCACCTCCTCTCCTCTCCTCTCTTCTCCTCCTCAGACGTCTTCAGAGGACCAAGCGGAGGAGAAGGAGGAGTTCTACGTCAAGTACAGGAACTTGTGAGTTTCTCTTCTGTCCTCCACCCAGAGCGCTCCTGACCCCGGCCCTAGTTCAGAGGTCACGGTGACCTCACTCCTCTCTCTGAGGCTGCTCCTCGTTCTGCGGGCGGTTTATTGTCTGAGCGGATCACTGAAACATGAGCAGCAGCCTGAGTGGAAACCTCTTCCTCCACCACGATGTCGTACTGCATGAGGCTGACCTCTGGACGCCGCCGTGACCTTTTCCGTTCATCCGGTTATAGATTTATCGATGACCTCGTGTGTCAAACCGTAGCCATGGCAACAGCAGTACTAGCGCTCGGCGCCGGACGTCCGGAGCGTCTCCTGTGTTCATCGGGACGGGTCTCTGGTCTGGAGGCGGTCCTCCTCTCTGGCGTCACGAGGAACTCCCCGCTCAGCTGAAGCTCGTCTTTGTGTTTCAGTTCCTACCTTCACTGCAAGTGGGCCACGATGGAGGAGCTGGAGAAAGATCCCCGCATCCAGCAGAAGATCAAACGCTTCAGGACCAAGCAGGCCCAGATGAAACACCTGTTCACTGAGGTAACCTCCAAGCGTCACTTCAGTTTCACTCCAGGAGAGCCTCTGTGGACTCACACGAGGATCAGCAGAACACACTTAAAGACCAGCATGAGGACTTGGTGTGTGGCTCCTGTCACACGTCGGCAGGATGCTCCCTGATTGATGATGAAGAATAAATGGCGTCTTGTTGTCTTTCAGCCCAATGAGGACTTGTTCAACCCGGACTACCTGGAGGTGGACAGAGTGCTGGAGGTGGCGGTCACCACGGACACCGAGACTGGAGAGGCGAGTAGCACATGAACACCGCCGTGATGACACCAGCTAACTCAACGTAGCATTAGCTAACTCAATGTAACATCAGCTAACTCAACGTAACACCAGCTAGCTCGATGTAACACCAGCTAGCTCGATGTAACACCAGCTAACTCAACGTAGCATCAGCTAGCTCAATGCAACATCAGCTAACTCAATGTAACATCAGCTAACTCAATGTAACATCAGCTAACTCAACGTAGCATCAGCTAGCTCAATGTAACACCAGCTAACTCAATGTAACATCAGCTAACTCAACGTAGCATCAGCTAGCTCAATGTAACACCAGCTAGCTCAATGTAACACCAGCTAACTCAATGCAACACCAGCTAACTCAACGTAACACCAGCTAACTCAACGTAGCATCAGCTAACTCAATGTAGCATCAGCTAGCTCAATGCAACAGCAGCTAGCTCAACGTAGCATCAGCTAACTCAATGCAACAGCAGCTAGCTCAACGTAGCATCAGCTAGCTCAATGCAACAGCAGCTAGCTTGATGTAGCATCAGCTAACTCAATGCAACAGCAGCTAACTCAACGTAGCATCAGCTAACTCAACGTAGCATCAGCTAACTCAATGTAACACCAGCTAACTCAACGTAGCACCAGCTAACTCAACGTAGCACCAGCTAGCTCAATGCAACAGCAGCTAGCTCAATGCAACAGCAGCTAGCTCAATGTAACACCAGCTAACTCAACGTAGCATCAGCTAGCTCAATGCAACAGCAGCTAACTCAATGTAACACCAGCTAGCTCAATGTAGCATCAGCTAACTCAATGTAACACCAGCTAACTCAATGTAACACCAGCTAACTCAATGTAACACCAGCTAACTCAACGTAGCATCAGCTAGCTCAATGCAACATCAGCTAGCTCAATGCAACAGCAGCTAGCTCAACGTAGCATCAGTTAGCTCAATGCAACAGCAGCTAGCTCAACGTAGCATCAGCTAGCTCAATGTAACAGCAGCTAGCTCAATGTAGCATCAGCTAGCTCAATGCAACATCAGCTAACTCAATGTAACATCAGCTAACTCAACGTAGCATCAGCTAGCTCAATGTAACAGCAGCTAGCTCAACGTAGCATCAGCTAGCTCAATGCAACATCAGCTAGCTCAATGCAACATCAGCTAACTCAACGTAGCATCAGCTAGCTCAATGCAACATCAGCTAACTCAATGTAACATCAGCTAACTCAACGTAGCATCAGCTAGCTCAATGTAACAGCAGCTAGCTCAACGTAGCATCAGCTAGCTCAATGCAACAGCAGCTAGCTCGATGTATCTCCAGCTCCCGCCGTGTACCCGGTAACCCGTGGCGTGCGTCCCGCTGCAGGAGGTCACCCACTACCTGGTGAAGTGGTGCAGCCTCTCGTACGAGGAGGCCACCTGGGAGCTGCAGGAGGACCTGGACCCCGAGAAGATCAGGGAGTTTGAGGGGATCCAGAAACTTCCTCCAGACCTGCGGCACATGGTGAGCCAGAACACAACAGTCTGCTGAGATGTGGGCGTGGCTAACAGAAGAAGAGGAACTCGTCTTCTCACCGTGTCCGTGTGGCGTTGCAGGACCGTCCTCTGGCGGAGAAATGGAAGAAGCTGGACCACTCCAAGGATTACAGGAACGGAAACCAGCTCCGGGAATACCAGCTGGAGGGAATGAACTGGTTACTGTTCAACTGGTACAACAGGTGAGCACCGCACACACACGCACACACACACACGCACACGCACGCACACACACACACGAAGACAGACTGGTGGAGTCCTGAGATCTTCTCTAACTCTTGATTACTGAGACTAAAGGAGTTGGAACTATCAGAGGCCTTGTAGAGCTTGTGAGCGTGCATGTGAACGTGCATGTGAGCGTGCATGTGAGCGTGCATGTGAGCGTGCATGTGATGTGAGCGTGCATGTGAGCGTACATGTGATGTGAGCGTGCATGTGAGCGTGCATGTGAGCGTACATGTGATGTGAGCGTGCATGTGAGCGTGCATGTGAGCGTACATGTGAGCATGTGAGCGTGCATGTGAGCGTGCATGTGATGTGAGCGTGCATGTGAGCGTGCATGTGAGCGTGCATGTGAGCGTGCATGTGAACGTGCATGTGAGCGTGCATGTGAGCGTGCATGTGATGTGAGCGTGCATGTGAGCGTGCATGTGAGCGCGCATGTGAGAGCGCATGTGAGCGTGCATGTGAGCGTGCATGTGAATGTGCATGTGAGCGTGCATGTGAGCGTGCATGTGAGAGTGCATGTGAGCGTGCATGTGAACGTGCATGTGAGCGTGCATGTGAGCGTGCTCTCACATGCACGCTCACATGCACGCTCACATGCACGCTCACATCTAGTAACTGCGTCCAGAGATGGAAACGTAGCGCCACGTTCCCCCGCCGGTCGACTCTGTTAGCTCTGTTAGCGCTGTTAGCTCTGTTAGCTACTTGCCACCAGCTCAGCCGTGGCCATGTTGAGAGCTGTGTGGAGTCAATCAAAGGGCTGTGCGTTGAGCTTCTTCAGGGATCAGCTTTCTCTCGTCTGTCTTCTAGGAAAAACTGCATCCTGGCGGACGAGATGGGTCTGGGGAAGACCATCCAGTCCATCACCTTCCTGTACCAGATCTTCAGCATGGGCATCCGGGGGCCCTTCCTCATCATCGCCCCCCTGTCCACCATCACCAACTGGGAGAGGGAGTTCCGCATGTGGACCAACCTGAACGTCATCGTGTACCACGGCTCCCAGATCAGCCGGCAGATGATCATGCAGTACGAGATGTTCTACAGAGACAAGCAGGTAGGGTTCTCCACCGCGAGGTTCTGGTGAATAGACGTTCTCCACCGAGAGGTTCTAGTGAATAGACGTTCTCCACCGCGAGGTTCTGGTGAATAGACGTTCTCCACCGAGAGGTTCTAGTGAATAGACGTTCTCCACCGCGAGGTTCTAGTGAATAGACGTTCTCCACCGCGAGGTTCTAGTGAATAGACGTTCTCCACCGCGAGGTTCTGGTGAATAGACGTTCTCCACCGCGAGGTTCTGGTGAATAGACGTTCTCCACCGCGAGGTTCTGGTGAATAGACGTTCTCCACCGCGAGGTTCTGGTGAATAGACGTTCTCCACCGTGAGGTTCTGGTGAATAGACGTTCTCCACCGTGAGGTTCTAGTGAATAGACGTTCTCCACCGCGAGGTTCTGGTGAATAGACGTTCTCCACCGCGAGGTTCTAGTGAATAGACGTTCTCCACCGCGAGGTTCTGGTGAATAGACGTTCTCCACCGTGAGGTTCTGGTGAATAGACGTTCTCCACCGCGAGGTTCTAGTGAATAGACGTTCTCCACCGTGAGGTTCTGGTGAATAGACGTTCTCCACCGCGAGGTTCTGGTGAATAGACGTTCTCCACCGCGAGGTTCTGGTGAATAGACGTTCTCCACCGTGAGGTTCTAGTGAATAGACGTTCTCCACCGTGAGGTTCTGGTGAATAGACGTTCTCCACCGTGAGGTTCTGGTGAATAGACGTTCTCCACCGCGAGGTTCTAGTGAATAGACGTTCTCCACCGCGAGGTTCTGGTGAATAGACATTCTCCACCGCGAGGTTCTAGTGAATAGACGTTCTCCACCGCGAGGTTCTGGTGAATAGACGTTCTCCACCACGAGGTTCTGGTGAATAGTCGTTCTCTACCGTGAGGTTCTAGTAGATGAGGTAGGGACTATAGTTTCTTGCGGGTAAAGTAGGGACGAGGTTCTAGCAGACTCCGGTGTGAGCCGTGACCCTGATGTTGGTTCTGTGAATGACTCCCGGTTCTCAGGGGAACACCATGCCCGGGGTTCTGAAGTTCCAGGGCCTGATCACCACCTTCGAGATGATCATGGCCGACTGCCCCGACCTGAGGAAGCTGCACTGGCGCTGCGTGGTGATCGACGAGGCGCACCGCCTGAAGAACAGGAACTGCAAGCTGCTGGAGGGCCTGAAGCTCATGAACCTGGTCAGTAGGGGGCTCCAGGACCTCCAGGACCATGGTTCTGTGTTCTGGAGGACTTGTTGGGTTCCTTCCAAGATGCTGGTGTTTATCTTGTATGTTCTAAACTCCAACAGGAACACAAGGTTCTGCTGACGGGAACCCCTCTGCAGAACTCGGTGGAGGAGTTGTTCAGCCTGCTGAACTTCCTGGAGCCGCTGCAGTTTCCCTCAGAGAGCACCTTCCTGGAAGAGTTCGGAGACCTGAAGACAGACGAACAGGTGGGTCTGGGTCTCTGGGTCTTCCGATTCTTTCGAGTCTTCTAAGTTTTCCGAGTCTCTTGAGTCTCTTGGATCTCTTGAGTCTTCCGAGTCTCCTGAGTCTTCCGAGTCTCTTGAGTCTCTCGAGTCTTCCGAGTCTCTCTATGGACAAGGAGAGGAACACGAGGACTCAAGATGTCCCATTTCTGTCCTCCAGGTGAAGAAGCTCCAGGCCATCCTGAAGCCCATGATGTTGAGGAGGCTGAAGGACGACGTGGAGAAGAACCTGGCGCCTAAAGAGGAGACCATCATCGAGGTGAGAACATCGGAGGCCTCCCGGCTCCTCGGTTCCCCGTCGGTGATGTTGTGGTGTTAAAACTCCTCCTCCCTGCAGGTGGAGCTCACCAACATCCAGAAGAAATACTACCGAGCCATCCTGGAGAAGAACTTCTCGTTCCTGTCCAGAGGAGCTCACCAGCACAACATGCCCAACCTCATCAACACCATGATGGAGCTGCGCAAGTGCTGCAACCACCCGTACCTCATCACAGGTGAGGACACACACACACACCCGTACCTCATCACAGGTGAGGACACACACACACACCCGTACCTCATCACAGGTGAGGACACACACACACACCGCACTCATCACAGGTGAGGACACACACACACCTGCATTCTCATCACAGGTGAGGACACACACACACACCTGCTCATCACAGGTGAGGACACACACACCTGCACTCATCACAGGTGAGGACACACACACACACCCGTACCTCATCACAGGTGAGGACACACACACACACACCCGTACCTCATCACAGGTGAGGACACACACACACACCCGTACCTCATCACAGGTGAGGACACACACACACACCCGTACCTCATCACAGGTGAGGACACACACACACACCCGTACCTCATCACAGGTGAGGACACACACACACACACCCGTACCTCATCACAGGCGAGACACACACACACCCGTACCTCATCACAGGTGAGGACACACACACCCACACATACACACACATCACAGGTGAGGACACACACACCCACACATACACACACATCACAGGTGAGGACACACGCACACATACAGACACACCCGTACCTCATCACGGGTGAGGACGCTCACACACACACCCCACACACACACAGACAGCTGACGGCCTTTCCCTGTCTCTCAGGCGCCGAGGAGAAGATCCTGGATGGCTTCCGGCGGTACCACAGCCCCGACGCGCTGGACTTCCAGCTGCAGGCGATGATCCAGGCGGCCGGGAAGCTGGTTCTGATCGACAAGCTGCTGCCCAAGCTGCTGTCCGGGGGCCACAAGGTGCTGGTCTTCTCCCAGATGGTCCGCTGCCTGGACATCATGGAGGACTACCTCATCCAGAGAAGGTGAGGACAGAGGAGGCTCCTCGAAGTGTCCTTCACCTGGGCGTCGAGTACCACTAACCTCCGGTTCTCCAGGTACATATACGAGCGCATCGACGGCCGCGTCCGGGGGAACATGCGTCAGGCCGCCATCGACCGGTTCTGCAAGCCGGACTCGGACCGCTTCGTGTTCCTGCTGTGCACGCGGGCCGGAGGGCTGGGCATCAACCTCACGGCCGCAGACACCTGCATCATCTTCGACTCGGACTGGAACCCCCAGAACGACCTGCAGGTGAAGGGATGTATTATATATGATGTGTATTATATATTTTATGTTAATTTTTATATATTTACATATTATATATATTTATATAATATATTTGTATATATTACATGTTAATTACCATATCTTAATTATTTTATATTATACATATAATATATAATATATATTTATATTATATTTTACATATTAATTGTTTTATAACAAGCATATCTTATATATCTATTGTATATTATATATATTTATGTATCACATTTATATATTACATATAAATTGTTTTATTTCTATTATTATATAATATATAAAAAATGTATATAACATATTTATTACATATTCAAAAATATAAAATATATAGTACATCATGTATACTATATATGATATAATATATATGATGTACTATATATTTTATATTAATTATTCTATATTTATATATTACATATGTTTAAAATTAATTATTATATAATTAGTATAAAGTATATAGTACACAATACATATTATATATGATATCATATATATATTAACTATTAATATCTAATATATACTATCGCATTTAAATGATTATATATTTGATATTGTTGATTATATATTTAATATGCATTGTTTTATATTAATTATTATATAATATATAATTGATAGTACATATTAATATATATTATATATGATGTGCTATATTTCTATAAATGAATATACAGGCATGAGAATCCCTCACATTTCGGCGAAATTCGCCGTTTTGAAACTAAAATAGGTGACTTATGTGAATCGTGTAGATCCGAAGAGTTTTTGTTTTGGGGTAGATATTTTATTTTATTTATTACTATTATAGATAAATATACCAGTGTCTTATTTATGGTATACTGTTTTTATGGTATTGTATCAGTATCATGATATTTATGGCAGGTATGGTATAGAAGATCATGACAACCAGGTAGAGGCAGAACAGACTCGAGGAACAGACTCGAGGAACAGACTCGAGGAACAGACTCGTGGCTCAGCAGAGCTCAAGACTTGAAGACTTGTTCACGCCAAAAAAAAAGGAAGTTGGTTCATGAATGACCATATTATACACAATATTACTATTATTATAGGGCCCGATCACCAGAATGGAGGACCTACAGACAGGGATGGATTAACAAACGGGCCTACCGGGCCCAGGCCCAGGGGCCCATGAGCTCAGGGGGCCCCTGGGTCTGAGCCTCCGCGCGTGACGTCGCTGTGATTAACATTGTATTGATATGAATATGATGATATGACACGATGCGCCGTAGCCGGTATATGCTGGGCTTAAGTCATTCATGTCAGTAACAGGGCCCCAATAGTCCTACTGAGGGATGGATTACCGAACGAGCCTACCGGCACCAGGGGCCCATGAGCTCAGGGGGCCCCTAAGCCAGAGCCTTTGCGTGAAGTCTCTGTTATTACCTTCGCATTGAAAATGCCGGAAGGTTATGTTTTGATCGCCGTGTATTTATTTATTTATTTATTTGTATGCGTGTTATTCGCAAAACTCAAAAAGTATTGAACCGAATCGCATGAAATTTGGTGGGATGATTGTTTATTATCCGGGGACCAGTTGATTAGATTTTGGGATCGATCGGGTCAAAGGTCAAAGGTCATGAACAGGTCAAAATCTTTCGCAGAACTCAAAAAGTATTGAACCGAATCGCATGAAATTTGGTGGGATGATTGTTTATTATCCGGGGACCAGTTGATTAGATTTTGGGATCGATCGGGTCAAAGGTCAAAGGTCATGAACAGGTCAAAATGTTCTTGAATCGCATGAAATTTGGTGGGATGATTTGTTATTATCCGGGGACCATTTGATTAGATTTTGGGATCAATCGGGTCAAAGGTCAAGGTCAAGGTCATGCAAAGGTCAAACTCTTTTTTTTACCATAGCACGATACATTTTTGTCCAATTGGCATGCAACTAATGCCAAAATGTTCATAATTCAATGCCCAATCTTGTGATATGCGAAGGTATGCGCTTTACCGAGTGCCCATTCTAGTTAACTTTGTATTGATATGATACGATCTGTAGTTCCATACGGACTGTTTTGTTAGCGATGTGTTTTTTTTTGCGGGGGGTGGGGGGCTTGACACATCCAGGCCTAGGGGCCCGTGGTTTCTTAATCCTTCTCACCTTTTTCACTCCTGACCCGTTTTCATGCCTGAATATATATTTATATTTTACGTATTAATTGTTTTATCTTAATTATTATATAATAATGTATATAACATAGTATATTCAAGATTCAAGATTCAAGATGTTTTATTTGTCACATACACACACAGGGTGTGCAGTGAAATGAAAGTGGCAATGCTCAGCAGGAATGTGCAAGGGCAACAAGTACACACTATTTACAATAAAAAACAACACAATATTTACAGTAAGTGTGTGTGTGTGTGTGTGTGTGTGTGTGTGCCTAAGAGGGGCAGTTGTGTGGGTCTATGTGGGGGTCCTGGTGAGGTCGGAGTTCACAGTCCTGATGGCCTGAGGAAAGAAACTCCGTCTCAGTCTCTCTGTTCTTGCAGCGTGACTACGGAGGCGCCTGCCTGACCGCAGCAGCTGAAACAGTCTGTTGTTGGGGTGGTGAGGATCCTTCATGATCCTGCCGGCTCTGGTTCTGCACCTCCTGGTGTACAAGTCCTGCAGGGTGGGAGTGTAGTTCCAATAGTGCGTTCAGCCGAACGCACTACTCTCTGCAGAGCCTTCCTGTCCTGAGCGGAGCAGTTGCCAAACCAGGCTGTGATGCTTCCTGTCAGGACGCCTCTACAGCTCCAGAGTAGAAGGACTGAAGGATCCTCTGGGAAACTTTAAATTTCCTCAGCTGCCTGAGGTGGTAGAGGCGCTGCCTTGCCTTTCTCACCAGAGTGTCTGTGTTTGTTGACCATGTCAGATCCTCGGTGATGTGGACTCCCAGGTATTTATACCCGCTCACCCTCTCCACAGTAGTCCCGTTAATCCCCAGTGGTGAGTACGTCCTCTGTTGTTGTGCCCTCCTAAAGTCCACAATCAGCTCCTTAGTTTTGGTGACATTCATGATGAGGCTGTTGTCCTGGCACCAGAGTGACAGATCAGCAACTTCCTCCAGGTAGGCCTTCTCGACGTTGTCGGAGATCAGGCCCACCACCACTGTGTCATCCGCAAACTTGATGATGGTGTTGAGCTGAACCTGGCCACACAGTCATGTGTGTACAGGGAGTACAGTAGGGGCTGAGGACGCAACCCTGGGGGATCCTGTGTTCAGGGTGAGGGATTTGAGGTGTGTCTGCCCACCCTGACCACCTGTGGCCTGGCGGTCAGGAAGTCCAGGATCCAAGCACACAGGGGGGTGTTCAGTCCCAGCTCAATCAGCTTGCCGGCCAGTCTGGAGGGGACTATGGTGTTGAAAGCTGAACTATAATCAATGAACAGCAGTCTCACATAGCCCCCCCTCTGGCTGTCCAGATGAGAGAGTGTGGTGTGCAGTACCTGGGAGACAGCATCATCTGTGGATCTGTTTGGGCGATAAGCAAACTGCAGCGGGTCCATGGAGGAAGGGAGGAAGGCGCAGATGTAGTCCTTTATATTATATATGATGTACTATATATTTTATATAAATGACTATATATTTATATATGACATATTAATGGTTTTATCTTAATTATTATATAATAATGTATATATTACATATTAATATATATTATATATGATGTACTATATACATTATTATATATTTATATATGACATATTAATTGTCTAATCTCTCCACAGGCTCAGGCGCGCTGCCACCGGATTGGCCAGAGCAAGGCGGTGAAGGTCTACCGGCTCATCACCAGGAACTCCTACGAGAGGGAGATGTTCGACAAGGCCAGCCTGAAGCTGGGCCTGGACAAGGCCGTGCTGCAGGACATCAGCCGCAAGGGCAGCCTTAACGGGGTGAGTCCCCCAGAGGCCCGGTCCCCCAGAGGCCCGGTCCCCCCCCTCACCTGTCTGTCCCTCTGCAGGTGCAGCAGCTGTCCAAGCTGGAGGTGGAGGACCTGCTGAAGAAAGGAGCGTACGGAGCGCTGATGGACGAGGGAGACGAGGGCTCCAAGTTCTGTGAGGAAGACATAGACCAGATCCTCCAGAGACGGACTCAGACCATCACCATCCAGAACGAAGGGAAGGGGTCCACCTTCGCCAAGGTACAGGACATGCAGTGACATGGGGGGGGGGGGGGGGGGGCAGTCTGTCCTCTGTCCTCTATCTTTTAACCTTTGACCTCTACCTTCTGTCCTCTGACCTCCTACCTTATACCCTCTGTCCTCTATATTATTCCCTCTGTCATCCATCCTCTGTCCTCTATCCTCTGTCCTCCATCATCTTTCCTCTGTCCTCTCTCTTATAACCTCTGTCCTATAACTTCTGTCCTCTATCCTCTGTCCTCTTTCCTCTATCTTCTAGCCTCTCTTATAACCTCTGTCCTCTGTCCTCAGGCCAGTTTCATCTCCTCTGGAAACAGAACAGACATTTCTCTGGACGACCCGAACTTCTGGCAGAAATGGGCGAAGATCGCTGAGGTGGAGATCGACTCCAAGACTGAGAAGGTAGGAGGAGGAGGAGGAGAGGAGGAGATATTCAAATATAGGAGAAGGAAAGGAGATGAGAGGAATAGGAGATCCTCCACCTCGTTGTTACTAACGGTTACATAACGTGTGTGTGTGTATATGTGTGTAACGCTCCTCCTCCTCCTCAGGAGTCCCTGGTGATCGACACCCCCCGCGTGAGGAAGCAGACGCGTCACTACAACTCGTTCGAGGACGACGAGCTGATGGAGTTCTCTGAGCTGGACAGCGACTCTGAGGAGCGGCCATGTCGGAGCCGCCGGCTCGGAGAGAGAGCCGCCGCTACCTGAGGGCGGAGTGCTTCAGGGTGGAGAAGAACCTGCTGGTCTACGGGTACACACACACACACACACACACACAGAGACACACACACACACACAGAGACATACGCACACACACAGACACACACACAGAGAGACACACACAGAGACACACACACACACACAGACACACAGAGAGACACACACACAGAGACACACACACACACACAGACACACAGAGACACACACACACAGAGACACACACAGAGACACACACACAGAGAGACACACAGAGAGACACACACACACACACACACACACACACAGAGACACACACGCACACACAGAGACACACACACACACAGAGAGACACACACACAGTGCTTAAAGGTGAAGAAGGTTTCAGCTGATTAAAGGTTCTTCTGTGTTTCCTGTCCTGGTCTCCTCCTGATCTCCTCCTGATCTCCTCCTGATGTCCTCCTGGTGTCCTCCTGGTGTCCTCCTGGTCTCCTCCTGATCTCCTCCTGATCTCCTCCTGATGTCCTCCTGATGTCCTCCTGGTCTCCTCCTGATCTCCTCCTGATGTCCTCCTGGTGTCCTCCTGGTGTCCTCCTGGTGTCCTCCTGGTCTCCTCCTGATGTCCTCCTGATGTCCTCCTGATCTCCTCCTGGTGTCCTCCTGATGTCCTCCTGGTCTCCTCCTGGTCTCCTCCTGGTGTCCTCCTGGTCTCCAGGTGGGGTCGGTGGAACGACATCATGAACCAGGGTCGCTTCAAGTGGCACCTGTCGGAGCGCGACATGGAGCTGATCTGCCGGTAAGGACGTTGTGTCCGAGGCGAGGCGCCGCCGCCGCCCCCCCGCTGACGGCCATCTTTGTTGTGCTGCAGGGCGCTGCTGGTCTACTGCCTGAGGCACTACAAGGGGGACGACAAGATCAAGAGCTTCATCTGGGACCTGATCACCCCCACCAAGGAGGGCGAGGACCAGGACCTGCTCAACCACTCCGGTGAGCCTTTCCCCGTGAACCGGCACTTTAATGTAGCATCGCTAATGTAGCATCTTTGTTTTAGCTTCGGTAAATGGTGCATCTTTAATGTAGCATTGTCAATGTAGCATCGGTAACTAGCATTGTTAAAGTGCACTTCAATATATGTTTTGCTTTAATGTAGCATCTTTATTGAAGCATTGTTAATCTAGCATCGGTAATGTAGCATATGTAATTTAGCATCTCTAATAAAGCATCGTTGTTGTAGCATCGGTAATGTAGCATCAGTAATGTAGCATCAGTAATGTAGCATCTTTAATGTAGCATTGTTAACAGCACAAGTAATGTGCACTTCAATAAAGCGTCTTAAATGTTGCCTCCCCCAGGCCTGTCGGCCCCGGTCCCTCGGGGGCGGAAGGGGAAGAAGATGAAGAACCCGCTGAACGTTCCTGAGGCGAAGAACGCCGACTGGCTGACTCACTGCAACCCGGAGGTGCTGCTGCAGGACGAGAGCTACAAGAAGCACCTGAAGCAGCACTGCAACAAGTCAGTGCCCACAGGAAGTGGACCACTACCCCCCCCCCATGAAACCACTACCCCCCCCATGAAACCACTACCCCCATGAAACCACTACCCCCCATGAAACCACTAACCCCCCTCTGTGTCCTCAGGGTGCTGCTGAGGGTCCGGATGCTCTACTACCTGAAGGTGGAGGTCTTGGGTGAAGCTGCCACTCAGGCTGGAGAGGGGACATCTGCCAGGTAACACCACGATGACATCACGATGACTTCAAGGTGATATCACCGTGACATCACGGTGACATCACGATGACATCATGGTGACATCACGATGACATCATGGTGACATCACGGTGACTTCACGGTGACATCACGGTGACATCACGATGACATCATGGTGACATCACGGTGACATCATGGTGACATCACGATGACATGGTGACATCACGATGACATCACGGTGACATCACGGTGACTTCACGGTGACATCACGGTGACATCACGGTGACATCACGGTGACATCACGGTGACATCACGATGACATCATGGTGACATCACGGTGACATCATGGTGACATCACGATGACATCACGGTGACATCACGGTGACATCACGGTGACATGGTGACATCATGGTGACATCACGATGACATGGTGACATCATGGTGACATCACGATGACATGGTGACATCATGGTGACATCACGATGACATGGTGACATCACAATGACATCACGATGACATGGTGACATCACGATGACATCACGGTGACATCACGATGACATCATGGTGACATCACGATGACATCACGGTGACATCACGGTGACATCACGATGACATGGTGACATCACGGTGACATGGTGACATCACAGTGACATCACGATGACATCATGGTGACATCACAATGACATCATGGTGACATCACGATGACACGGTGACTTCATGGTGACATCACGATGACATGGTGACATCACGGTGACATCATGGTGACATCACGATGACACGGTGTCATCACGGTGTCATCACGGTGTCATCACGGTGTCATCACGATGACATGGTGACATCACGGTGACTTCACGATGACATCAAGGTGTCATCACGGTGTCATCACGGTGTCATCACGGTGACATGGTGTCATCACGGTGTCATCACAGTGTCATCAAGGTGTCATCACGGTGTCATCATCACGGTGTCATCACGGTGTCATCACAGTGTCATCACGGTGTCATCACAGTGTCATCAAGGTGTCATCACGGTGTCATCACGGTGTCATCACAGTGTCATCACGGTGACGCCTCTCCGGATGCTGCTCTGTGATTGGTCCTAATGATTGTGTGTGTGTCAGTAAACTGGAGGTGTCTCTACCGGACATCGACTACATCGAGATCCCAGCCGCTTGGTGGGACGCCGACGCCGACAAGTCTCTGCTCATCGGAGTCCACAAGCACGGTGAGGGGTGATCAGGGTCATTGATTAGGGTGTGTGTGTGTGTGTTGTGGTGTGTGTAATGTGTCTGTGTGTGTCCCTTGACAGGCTACGAGCGCTACAACGCCATGCGGGCCGACCCAGACTTGTGTTTCCTGGAGAGAGTCGGGATGCCAGACGTCACCGCTCTGTCTGCTGAGCAGGGCGGGGGGGAGGGGGGGGCGGACATGACTGACAGGTGGAGCACACACACACACACACACACACACAAACACACACGTCGTCTTGTTTAGCTTCTTCTTCGTTGGTTCAAAACATTAATCTTCTCCACATCGTGAAACACGGAGGACACTGAACTGGTTATTAAAGTCTTTTTCTTCTTCTTCGGTTTCTCTACCAGCGTGAACAAAACGGAGGAGGTGAAGAACGAAGCGGAAGGCAAAGTGGAAGGAGGAGAGGACCGAGACGAGAGCAGCAAGGTGAGGAGTCCTGTCGCCCCCTTGTGGTCCACAGGAGTAATGACGCCGTGTGGCGTTCACACTGCCATAATAAGGACATCTTATTCAGTATATATATATATACGTCACATGTGTGGAGGAAACTCTTCCAGTTTAAATGTTTAACACCATTGTGATCGATGTGCTCAACAGGGAGAAGAAACCTGCTCCAGCACCGACACGCCGGACAAGCCGGACAGCACCGGTCCAGGTGAGGCTCACCTGTCCCCGCGCCTCACAGGCAGGACACACGAAGGGAAGCAGGAAGTCGTAACGCGACCCGCTTCCTCCCCAGACTCTCAGATGTCCGGGGACCTGTGCGTCCAGGACGGCGCTCTGGTCACCACCACCAGCAGCACGGCGGCGGTGGGCACCGGGGTGGCGTCGCTCCACGTGGTCCAGGCCCGCCCCCTGTGGCCCTCTGGCCCGGCGCTGACGGCCCGCCTGCGGCGCCTCATCACGGCGTACCAGCGCTTCACGCTGCGCCGTGAGCCGCCGCTGCGCCACGACTTCCTGCTCCACGACGGCCTGGTCGGCATGGGAGGGGGAGGGGCCGGGGGCGGAGCCGGCCACGGTCACCACGGCGCCGGGCCGCTGGCGTGGCAGCTGGGGGAGGAGCTACGGCGCTGCTCCGTGGTCGCCACGGAATCAGACCCGCTGTTCCTGGAGTGGCAGAGGAGGTACGTGTGTGTGTGTGTGTAATATATATATTATTTTTATATATATATTCTATATATATAAATATAATATACATAAATATAATATTATATATGTATATACATATTATATGTGTATATATAGAATATATAAATATGTATAGAATATTTATATATATATGATATTTGTATATATCTATAAATATAAAATATATATATCTAGAAAATGTTTATATATATTTATATATAGAATATTTATATATAGAATATTTATATATATATATATGAATATATATGTATATAGAATATTTATATAGAATATATAAATATATATTTATAGAATATTTATACAAATCTATATATATACTTTGATACAAATAGAATTAGAATAAAATACTTAAATACTATATAAATAATATTTTATTAATTATAGTTTACATTCAGCATCTTGTTTAATATTCATAATTATTGTTAATAACCTTAATTGAAGTCTTCACCCTCGTGTCTATGATGTAATGACCTTGAAGTCTAAGGGGTCCCGGTCCTCTGGTCTCAGGTGGACCCGCAGAGAGCAGGCGGACTTCTACCGCACCGTGTCCTCGTACGGCGTGGTCTTCGACCAGGACCGCAAGTCCTTCGACTGGACCCAGTTCAGGGCCCTGGCCCGGCTGGAGAGGAAGACGGACCCGAGCCTGGAGAGATACTTCAACTGCTTCATCAACATGTGCAGGACGGCCTGCAAGCTGCCCCCCCGCAAGGAGGAGGGTACGACCTAGACCAGGGCCCAGGCTCTAGACCCCCAGGGTTCAGGGCCCAGTCTCTAGACCCCCAGGGTTCAGGTCCCAGTCTCTAGACCCCCAGGGTTCAGGTCCCAGTCTCTAGACCCCCAGGGTTCAGGTCCCAGCTGCAGGCCTCTGTAGGAGCACTGCTGCCCCCTGGTGGTGGGAGGAGTCAGTTCATCTTCATTTGGGTCACAGAATCGGATTTATGAATAAATTATGTTAACCAGGTTCATTTATATAAACACACTCAGCTGAACCTATTTATCCTCCTCCTCCTCCTCCTCCTCCCCCCCCCCCTCCAGGCTCGGTGGACCCCGCTGTGCTCGTGGACCCTCTGACGGAGGAGCGAGCGGCCCGGACTCTGTATCGCATCGAGCTGCTCCGAAAGATCCGAGAGCAGGTGGGTCAGAACCTGGTCCTTCATGGAGCTTCAGAACCTGGTTCACGGTTCAGGGTTCCCTCTCCTGGTCCTCGTGTTCTCCTGGTCCTCGTGTTCTCCTGGTCCTCGTGTTCTCGTGTTCTCCTGGTCCTCGTGTTCTCCTGGTCCTCGTGTTCTCCTGGTCCTCATGTTCTTCTGGTCCTCCTGGTCCTCGTGTTCTCCTCGTCCTCGTGTTCTTCTGGTCCTCCTGGTCCTCGTGTTCTCCTGGTCCTCGTGTTCCTCGTGTTCTCCTGGTCCTCGTGTTCTCCCGGTCCTCGTGTTCTCCTGGTCCTCGTGTTCTCCTGGTCCTCATGTTCTTCTGGTCCTCCTGGTCCTCGTGTTCTCCTCGTCCTCGTGTTCTTCTGGTCCTCCTGGTCCTCGTGTTCTCCTGGTCCTCGTGTTCTCCTGGTCCTCATGTTCTCCTGCTCTCCCTCTGCGCCTCCAGGTGCTGCGCCACCCCTTGCTGTCGGCGCGCCTCCAGCTGAGCCGGCCCTCCCTCTACCTGCCGGTCTGGTGGGAGTCGGGTAAACACGACCGGGACCTCCTGCTGGGGGCGGCGCGCCACGGCTTGAGCCGCACGGACTTCTACATCCTGAACGACCCCCAGCTGAGCTTCCTGGAGGCCCACAGGAACTACGTCAGGGGCCCCCCCTCCCACCTCCACCACCCTCACCTGATGGCCCCCCCTCACTGCTGCCTGTACGACCCCCCTCAGCTCCCCGAGTACCCGCACCGCCACCAGCACCACCCGGGGCCTCCTCCGGCTCCTCCCTCCTCCGCCTCCTCCTCTCACCTCCACCCGCTACCACTGGACCACGCCCACAACTCCGCCTCCCCCAGTCTGGGCCTGGTCTCCGGGTCTCGGGGGGACTTCCTGGACTGCCCCCCCCTGGACGAAGGCCTGGAGCTGGTCTCCCTGCAGCACGACGCCATGTCGGCCGAGGCGCTGCACGGGGGCAAGGCCTCCAAGGACGCGCTGAACGGGTTCCCCTTCAACTCGGCGGCGGGGGGGCAGAGCATGCTGAACTCGTACGGCGTGGGGGGGGCGGACCTCCACTCCAAGCTGAGGAGCGACGTCCTGGTGGGGGAGCAGGGCTCCTCGGAGGAGACCGGCCTCATGGCGCCTTCGGTGGAGCTGGATCAGCTTCAGGTACGCCGGTTTCTCCTCGTTCAGGGTTCACACGGCATGGAACACCTGGAAAAGCCCTGGAATGTGTTATTTATTTAAATTTAGTGCATTTATTTTAATTCATTCATTAATTCAAAAAAATATTTGATTTTTATTATTTATTTTATTTAAATTTATTTCATTTAAAAAAAATGTAAATTTAATTTACATTTATTTAATCGTTATAAATTTTCATTTTTCAGATTTAAATTTTGTTGTTGTTGACATTTTATTTTATTTATATTTTCAGGCCTGGAAAAGTCTTTGAAAAGTTTAGAAAAAGTCGTGAACATTTTGTTATATTCACGTTTTACACTGAGTTTTAATTAATATGTTTTTAAAAGAAAGACGGTCAAAATATAAGCGCCATACGCTCTTATACTCGCGCCGCAAGTTCCATTACTTACTAACGTGTGTATGAACCCTGACCCGGTGAGAATCCCTGTTAACGCTCCTCCTCCTCCCCCTCTGCAGGCTCCCTGGGACGGGACGGACCACCACAGTCCGGCTCACCACATGTTCAACGAGTCCGACCCGATCCTGGGTCCCTCGGCTCTGGAGGCCGGCTTCCTGGAGGAGGAGGACGAGGAGGCGCAGGGAGGAGGAGGCGAGGCAGGTGGCACGCTAGAGGAGTGTCTGGGCCTCCCGCCCTCCTCCTCCCCCTCCCACCCCTCTGCAGGAGACCCCGTGGAGCCGCTGTCCTCCAGCTACATGCTCTTCAAGGTGGGCAGAACATCCTCTTATATATATGTATATATATATATATGTATATATATTAGGGCTGTCAGCGTTAACGCGTTAATCTATGCGATTAATTTGGCCGCGATTAATGCACTAACATATTTTAACGCAACTATGTATATATAGATGTGTATGTATGTATGTATATATATATATATGTGTGTATATATATGTGTATATGTGTGTATATATATATATGTCTGTATAGATATATATGTGTGTAAATATATATGTATATATATTAGGCCTGTCAGCGTTAACGCGTTAATCTATGCGATTAATTTGGCCTCGTTAACGCACTAAAATATTTAAACGCAATTAACGCAACTTTGTTTACTTCCGGTGTTCGTTGAAGTTTTTACACTCAAACCGAGTGTCAAACCGCGGCAGTACGGTTTAACACTGTTTCCGTTTTTAAAACAATTATTTCTCCGCGAAAATAAGGATCATAAATGAGTTTAACTCGTGGATGAATCAGTCGGGTTTCCTCCTGCTCCTCCTTCCTCCCGTCTCCCCCTCTGACACACAGAGGAACGGAGGGGCGACGTGTCGGGGGACACGGCGCGGAAAGAACTCGTCACACGAAACCTTCACCGTGATTGGTCAATCCGTGTGTCTGTCAACATTTTGCGAAAAAAACAACCAATGAACACTCAGTAAATCACAAAGGACCTCCCACCTCACAGGTGAGGCTCTATAGCAGCCTGTCAGTCAGAGAGCAGAGAACATGGCGCGAGGACAATGAGCCTCATTGAATAGAGCTGAGATTGTTCTGGAATGTTTGATGTAGAACACGTGGGTATGTGTCACATGCAAACGCCTTTAAAAGGTGAATTTACATTTTTTGGTAAAATGTATAAAATGCCCTCAGCCTCCAGAGGGTGAACGTGACATATGTGAATGTCAGTCAGTTACCAAGGCCACTGGTTCTGCTCTTCAGTGGTAAAGATGACAGGACCAATGGGGTCTCAATATACTTTTTTTTTTACTAATCTGATGTTTCACTGAAGAAACAATTTATCATCCACGATATTAAATACCTCGCTGGCACTTTGAAAACACAGCTCTGTGGGAAGTTTAGTCTTTAAAAAATAATACAATTAAACAAGTGTCTAAAATACACGCCGTCTGAAGGGATTAGTCGTTCATTTAGAAGATTTAGTCTTTAGAAGAAAAAAAAACTTTTAATCGCGATTAATGAATTTCAAAATGTGCGATTATTAATTAGTTCATTTTTTTTAAATCGATTGACAGCACCAGTATATATATGTGTATATATATGTGTGTGTATATATATATATACATATATATATGTGTGTGTGTACTTTATGTGCAGAGACCTCCGCTGGTCGTTTCAGAAGCTTCCTCTTGGACCCGTCGGCCTCCAGCAGGTCTCTGACCCTCTTGTCTTGTCTCTCAGGACATCGGGGTCACCGAGGAACCGAGCGCCGACCAGACCGACCTGTCGGCCAGCCCCCCGCCCCCCTACGTGCCCCCGGCCTCTCTCTCCCTGTCGGACATCACTGCCCACGAGCCGCCGCGGGATAGGCTGGGCCACTCCGATGATGTCACCGAGAGCCTGGCCAATCCCGCGGAGGAAGGACTAGATCAAAGTCTGGGGAGAGGTACGTTCAGAACCACCGCCAGGGGAAACATGTTGGACTAAATTACACTTGAGAAAAGTCATCATAAATAAATAGTGCTAGTGATAATAGTGCTAACGGTGCTAACAGTGCTAACGGAGATAATAGTGCTAACGGAGATAATAGTGCTAACAGTGATAATAGTGCTAACGGTGATAATAGTGCTAGTGATAATAGTGCTGAGTGATAATAGTGCTAACGGTGATAATAGTGCTAACGGTGATAATAGTGCTAGTGATAATAGTGCTGAGTGATAATAGTGCTAGTGATAATAGTGCTAACGGTGATAATAGTGCTAGTGATAATAGTGCTAACGGTGATAATAGTGCTAGTGATAACAGTGCTAACGGAGATAATAGTGCTAACGGAGATAATAGTGCTAACGGAGATAATAGTGCTAACAGTGATAATAGTGCTAACGGTGATAATAGTGCTCGTGATAATAGTGCTAACAGTGATAATAGTGCTAACGGTGATAATAGTGCTAACAGTGATAATAGTGCTAGTGATAATAGTGCTAACGGTGATAATAGTGCTAACGGTGATAATAGTGCTAACAGTGATAATAGTGCTAGTGATAATAGTGCTAACGGTGATAACAGTGCTAGTGATAATAGTGCTAAAGTTATAATCTTTGGCTTTAATGAAGCTCCTCATAAGGAGGACTAAATGTCCGTCAGTGGTTCATTAAACACAAACTAAGATGAAAGTAAATAATGAAGCATGTGCTGTAGTTTCATTGATTTAACTCCATCTCGTGGTTTATGCTCACAGACCAACGTCTGGGGGTCTTGGATCCGCCCACGGAGGTCATGGCAGAGCCCGGACCAGGAGACCAGGGTAAAGAAGACCTTCGGGGGAGCTTCAGCCAATCGAAGCACAACGAGGAGGAGGAGTCGCCTGGAGACGCCCACCCGTACCTGGGGAAGCTGGAGTCCATTGAGGAGCCCGGACAGGAAGTGGACGGGCTGATTCTGACCATGGGGAACTCTCTGGACACGGAAACTCTGCTGGGGGACATGGCCGGAGAGGACCTGGCAGGTCAAGTGGATGAGGTCTCCAATGGGCGGGTGGATCAGGAGTCCCTCATGGAGGTTCAACCCTGTGATGAGACCACAGAGAAACCCAGTGAGATGGTGCTGCAGAGCATTTATTCTGCCTACGCATTGCCCTCCTGCTCGGCTGCTTCCGTCTTACCCGCGACGGTGGAGTCAAAGAATGGAGCTGGACTCAAAGGTGAAGAGTCCATGGACCAGGACCACTATGGCGGAGCAGCTGAAGACCTGAACGTGCCAGATGGCAGCAGAGACTGTAAGAACAGAGACCTGGCGTTCTCCCTCGAGCAGGATGAGATCAACATGGCCGCCTCCCTTCCTGCGGACGGGATTGACACCAAGCCGCCTGATCTGAAGTTTCCTGCGTCACCAGACGGAGGCGGTGAGAAGAAACCTCACGAGCTAGAGCTGCCGGTCAAGGTGGAGGAGACCAAGACGGAGACGGCTGGCCATGTCTACCCTGACGGCTCTGAATTCAGACACGAGAAGTTCCTCTCCTACCGGGTCAAGTCAGAACACCTGGTGACCAAAGCTGAGCCTGAAGATCTCAGCCCCCCCATGAAGGCTGAGAGCTTAGACACTAAACCCGAAGGCCTCCAGTTTGCGGTCTACTCGCATGGCGCCGAAATCAAACCCGAAGCTAAACCAGTAGCTCTCGGGTTTGCGCCCCATCCAGACGGAGCTAAGCTCAAGATGGAGGCGGAGCTAATAGCTTTTCCTGACACGTCTGCCATCAAGCCTGAAGCCAAGTTGGAGGGTCCGGAGTTCTCCACCTACCCAGACAGCTCTGAGATCAAACCCGAGGCCAAGCCGGAAGACCTGGACTTCTCGGCGTTCCCGGAGATCAAAGCCGAGGCGAAGCAGGAGCTGCTGGAGGCCGACAGCACCGTCCTGACCCCGAAGCTCGAGCAGGCCGACGGGCTGGTGGACTCCTCCGAGAGTCTGGAGGGGAAAGGCCAGATGAAGGAGGAGCGGCCAGCTACGCCAGGTGAGAACCAGCTCAAGAGTTTGATTCAGCCACAGTGTGCCTGAGCAGAACGTACCTTTTCAGATCTCTAGAACTTACCTTTCCAGATGTCTAGAACTAGAGATGCACCGATCAGGTTTTTGGTGCCGATCACCGATCACTGAAATCAGTATCTGCCGATCACCGATAATACCGATCACCGATCACGGTGTCGATTGAAGCATTCTATTTATTGTGTAGCATTATTGCTATGAGGACTATGAGGAAATACATATATAAAGCACCTCAAACATTAAAGAAATTACAGATTTCTTTAAACATTTAGGACTTTTACTTTGAAAAATATTCATTTCCTGGAACTCTTGGGGAAATCTATATACAGGACTTTTCTTAACATACAAAAGTCTAACTCATTTTTATAAACTCTTCCTTGGTACAGTAAACATGTTTTATTGTTAGCATAATTTAAGCTAAATCTCAGAAACGATCTCTAAAGATACAAAATCAGTTCATTGTTTACTTTTATATGTTCGTGTATGATTTGTCGACATCTTATTTTGAAAACCGGATGTTGTTTCACGTGGTTCTTTCCGCTAACTTTGCAAAACCGGATGTTGTCACTTAAATCCTTCCGCTAACTTGATCAAACCCTCTCGCTCTCGATGGAATGTGTTTAGCGTGAGCATCTCTAGGGGCTCAGAGCCTCAGACATGTGAGAGTCGGCTGAGTCGACCCAGAGATTCAACTCGGGGGACGGGGACGCCGCTCGGTGGGGAGGATCCCCTCTGACCTCTGACCTCTGCGGCCCTCGCCGGGCGCATCGTCTCCGTTGCGGTGCGCGGCGATTGAAACGTCTGATAGTTCTCTCAGATGTTACGTCATCTGATCGGCCGTTTTGATCGGCCGTTTTGAGAACGCCGATCAAAACCGATAATGGGAATATCGGCCGATATGGATCGGCGCCGATCAGATCGGTGCATCCCTATCTAGAACGTACCTTTCCAGATCTCTAGAATGTACCTTTCCAGATGTCTAGAACTTACCTTTCCAGATCTCTAGAACGTACCTTTCCAAAGCTCTAGAACGTACCTTTCCAGATGTCTAGAACTTACCTTTCCAGATCTCTAGAACGTACCTTTCCAAAGCTCTAGAACGTACCTTTCCAGATGTCAAGAACTTACCTTTCCAGAACTCTAGAACGTACCTTTCCAAAGCTTTAGAACGTACCTTTCCATATCTCTAGAACTTACCTTTCCAGAGCTCTAAATCGTACCTTTCCAAAGCTCTAGAACGTACCTTTCCAGATCTCTAGAACGTACCTTTCCAGAGCTCTAGAACGTACCTTTCCAGATCTCTAGAACGTACCTTTCCAGAGCTCTAGAACGTACCTTTCCAGATCTCTAGAACGTACCTTTTCAGATCTCTAGAACGTACCTTTCAAGAGCTCGAGAACGTACCTTTCAAGAGCTCTAGAACATACCTTTCCAGATCTCTAGTACGTGACGTTTGTATTCTTAGAATTGAGTAATGTTGACTCCTCCTCCTCAGTGTCGGTGGTGGAAGGTTACGCCGGCAGCCCCCGGTTTGCCGCCCCGGTGTCGATGTGTGAACTGCCCGAGGGCTTCCAGGACTCCAGGGAGCCGACCATCGCCCAGCTGCTCCAGGAGAAAGCTCTGTACTCGTTCTCCGAGTGGCCCAAAGTAAGAGTCCGGTCGGGTTTTGCAGAACCGGCGCTAAATGTTGACGAGACGTTCTCAGGGAGCTGCCGGGTCCGTTCAAGTCTCACAGAACCCGTTGCTGCTTGCTCCCTGTAGGACCGGGTCATCATCAACCGCCTGGACAGCATCTGTCACGCCATCCTGAAAGGGAAGTGGCCTTCGTCCAGCGAGCAGTACGACTCGCCCGGCGCCTGCCTGGCCAACAGTCTGGCCCAGCAGCAGCAGCAGCAGCAGCAGCAGCAGCAGCACCAGCAGCAGCAGCAGCAGCACCAGCAGCACCAGCAGCACCAGCAGCAGCAGCAGCAGCAGCAGCAGCACCAGCAGCACCAGCAGCACCAGCAGCAGCAGCAGCAGCAGCAGCACCAGCAGCACCAGCAGCACCAGCACCAGCAGCAGCACCAGGCCAGCTTCCTGCTCACCACCGGCCCCGGACAGCCCCGGATCCAGCAGACCGGCCCGGGTCTGGGCTTCTCCATCCCCCCCCCTCTCACCAGACTCCCCAAGGTGAGAACCTCCCTGTGACCGCCGGTGAACCTCCTCTGTTCCACGTCGACCTCCATCTGTCCACATGTACCTGCTGTCTCATGTCCACACAGCCAGGACTGCTCATGATTAGAATCATGTTTAACCTTTTATTGTGCTAACAGTACTAATAAGGGTCAAAGTTATAATAGTGCTGATAAGGCTAAAGGTTATACTAGTTCTTCAAAGATAATTGTGCGAATAATGCTTATAACGCTAAACGTTTTAATAGTGCTAAACATGCTAAAAATGCTAAAGTTGCTAATAGTGCTAACAGTGATAATAGTGCTAAATATACTAACAGTGAAAGTAATGCTAACAGTGATAATAGTGCTAAATATGCTAACAGTGATAGTAATGTTAACAGTGATAATAGTGCTAACAGTGATAATAATGCTAACAGTGATAATAGTGCTAACAGTGATAATAATGCTAAATATGCTAACAGTGATAGTAATGCTATATATGCTAACAGTGATAATAGTGCTAAGTGATAATAATGCTAAATATGCTAACAGTGATTGTAATGCTAACAGTGATAATAGTGCTAACAGTGATAATAATGCTAAATATGCTAACAGTGATAGTAATGCTATATATGCTAACAGTGATAATAGTGCTAAGTGATAATAATGCTAAATATGCTAACAGTGATTGTAATGCTAACAGTGATAATAGTGCTAACAGTGATAATAGTGCTAAATATGCTAACAGTGATAATAATGCTAACAGTGATAATAGTGCTAAATATGCTAACAGTGATAGTAATGCTAACAGTGATAATAGTGCTAAATATGCTAACAGTGATAGTAATGCTAACAGTGATAATAGTGCTAACAGTGATAATAATGCTAACAGTGATAATAGTGCTAACAGTGATAATAATGCTAAATATGCTAACAGTGATAGTAATGCTATATATGCTAACAGTGATAATAGTGCTAAATATGCTAACAGTGATAGTAATGCTAACAGTGATAATAGTGCTAACAGTGATAATAGTGCTAAGTGATAATAATGCTAAATATGCTAACAGTGATTGTAATGCTAACAGTGATAATAGTGCTAACAGTGATAATAGTGCTAAGTGATAATAATGCTAAATATGCTAACAGTGATAATAATGCTAAATATGCTAACATTGATTGTAATGCTAACAGTGATAATAATGCTAAATATGCTAACAGTGATGCTAGTGCTAACAGTGATAATAGTCCGAACAGTGATAATAATGCTAAATATGCTAACAGCGATAATAATGCTAAAAGTATTAATAGTGCCACTTAAAATACAAAATTAATTAATTTTATGTCAATGGAAGTTTTTCTGTTTTTATTCATTTTTAAATGTTGATCTCTTTTGAGCTAAATAGTATAAAAGCTGCTCTACAAATAAAGCTGATAGGAAGTTAATGCTTCTTCAGTCAGTCAGAATACGTTTTAAAGAGAAGTTAATGTGAAATGCTTCCTATTTAATATAGTATAATATACAAATATAATATAGAAATATAATATAATATAGTAATATAATATACAAATATAATGTATATATATAATGTATAAATATAATATACAAATATAATAAAATATACAAATATAATGTATAAATATAATACATAAATATAATATACAAATATAGTGTCCGTCTTTTCGTTCTGCTCTCTGAAGGTGTGATGATGTCACAGCAGTGTGAGAGCAGGAAGTAGTGTGTGAGAGCAGGAAGTAGTGTGTGAGAGCAGGAAGTAGAGTGTGTGTTGTGTGTCATGTGTGTTAACGCCATCGTCTCTCTCACTCCACTCTGACAGTACATGTCTCGGGGCGGCGCTTGTGGGCGCGGAGCTTGGCGCCTCACCTCCTTGCCTCTCTTACAGGAGAGGCTGGTGGCGCCGCCGTACCTCCCCGAGCTCAAGCGGGCGGGAGGTCGGAGGTCATTCGACTACGAGGCCGCCGCCGCCGCCAAGGCTTTATCTGGGAGGTCGGTCTCCACGAGCTCCGGTGGCGGCGGCGCTCCGGTGGTGGCCCCGCCCTCTCACCACGGCGCCGCCATGTTGCTTAACGGCTGGCAGCAGGAGACGGCCATCGACCTCACCAAGTCGTCCGGCGACGGCGTTGTGTCCGGGGACGGCGTTGTGTCCGGGGACGCCGCGGCAACCGGACACCCGCCGCCGCCCATCACGGCGCCGCTGCCGGGCGCCGTGGGGATGGACATGGCCGGCATCCTGCAGGCCGGCCTCATCCACCCCGTCACGGGCCAGATCGTCAACGGGACCCTGAGGGGGGACGACTCCCTGAGGAGCAGGAGGGGCAGGAGGAGAAACGTGGAGGCGCTGTACTCCGAGTTCACCAAGAGCAGAGGACTGCACCTCCCGACCGACACGCAGGTGGGTGGAGGGAGGCGCAGCGGGAGGAGGAGGAGGTGGTGGTGTTGTTGTTGTTGTCCTCACGTCTCCTCCTGTGTGTTTCCAGGGCCGAGTGGAGCTGATAAGCCACTCCTCCGTCTCCTCCTCCACCTCCTCGCCTTCCCCTTCTTCCTCGGAGCGCCTCCCCGGCCCCCCCACCCCCTCCTCCTCCTCCAGACCGACCCCCGCCCAGACGCCGCCGCAGCCGGAGATCGTGGCGCTGGACCGGGAGGCGGCCGGCAAGGGGCTGATGGAGTGGCTGAGGCAGAACCCGGGCTACAGCATGGACCTGCCCGCCTTCCCCCACGTGAGTCTATTATGGGATGTCCCCCTCTGGTTACCATGGGAACAGTAGAGCACTCTACGTGAGCTTCCTCATGAAGGTCCGGAACAATCATGTCAGCAACTTAGTGTCAAGTTAAATAAAGTTCAATTGAATAACGGCCAAACAATATGTGTTACAGATTTCCAATTTAACTGGAATATCATAGATCAGCGGTCACCAACCTTTTTGAGGCCAAGATCACTGACCTCCGCCTTCATGACCGGCAAGATCTCCCTATTGAGGCGTTGAGAGAAAACAACGGTCCAGACTAGACTTACAACTTTTTATTTGGCCTAATTGTCATTTTGGTCCAGCATTCAAATTGATGTGACCAGGAACACAGAATTTAGGTGCAATATAAAAAGTAAGATATTTGTTCACCGCACACAAATATGAACAAGAAAAAACACATTTGCAATGAGCAGCTGGATGAACTACCAATATAAATGTTGTATTTATTTTAGGGCTGTGAAACTATTAACATTTTTAATCGGGTTAATCACAGGTTTTTGTGGATTAATCATGATTAATCACATATTACCGATATTCTCGGTATATTTTGTGAGAACATAGAGATTTATGACAGAAGACGGATATATACATTTATACATTCTTCTATACAATGGTGCTGCAACTCAGCAGTTATTTAGCAGTTTTCTTCCATATGGAACATGAATACATCTTCATCCTAAACAGAATGTTTAACCCTCCTGTTACCTTTCGGGTCCATTTGACCCCATTCAATGTTTAATGTCGGTGTTCTTTGGGGTCAATTTGACCCCAGGCTGTTTTTCACTGTGTCAAACATATAAGAAATATCAACTTTTTTATTTATTTAAAGGGCTATTTAGGTAGTCAACAAACAAACATAAAGTACCTCACACTTAAACTTGGGAAGCAATATTAATTCTAATAATTTTCTGGAGGTTTTAATTGCTGGGGTCAAATTGACCCGAGGGTAAAATATGTTAGTAAATGTAAAGGTAACAGGAGGTTAAACAGAACATGTTTCTCTTGTTTGTCAACCATTAACTCCACCATGACACAATCTAAAGGCCTCTAGTCTTCCTCTAGCAGCTGCTGAGGCAAACTGACTGTGTGGGTTTTCTTCATGAACTGGGCCGTGATGAAAGGGACGGCGGGGACACCGCTGCAAAGCTGAAACCTCACCGGCCCGGACAGGTGGACAGATTGACAAGTGACTTTGGTTTTGCTCGGTCCCGATGCGCGCGCACGGAGCTCTGTGGCGCGCCAGACGGAGATCGATAAGTGTTAACGCAACGCGTAGAGACAGAAATGACATGCTGCTGTGGAGATACGATCAACAACAGACGTTTAGTTTAATAAAAGAACAAAGACGTGCTCTAGAGAACATGTCAGGGGGCGGGCCAATCTCTTTAATGTCATGCGATCTACCAACACTACGTCGCGATCGACTGGCAGGTCGCGATCGACGTGTTGAGACCCTGATCTACAGGAAGTAAAAGTCGTAACAAGGTTTCCGGAGGTGAACCTGCGGAAGGATCATTACCGATGAACAGACCGTCTGCATGAGAGCGGACAGAGTTCAGATTGAAGTGGTGTATTGGAAGCTCATTTTGCAAGTGACTTTTTTTTCGTCCCGGCGACCAACAACAGACGGATTGGAAGCTCATTCTGCGCATGCGTTAAATGCGTAAAAAATAAATAACTAGTTAAACCTGTAATTGAATTAACTGAGTTAACGCGTTATTTTTCACAGCACTAATTTATTTACATGTTGTTGCCTCTGTACCTGGACTCTAGCAATGACAATGTATTGAATCCAATCCAATTACAACACAACACTGACAACATGATCAGTCAGTGCAACTCATGTAAGTTCAGCTCTCATCATAATGCCATCAAGTCATGTGACTCCAGTCAGTGTGACGGCTGTGACTGAACTCTGTCTGTGAGCTTGTAGTTAGTTCATAAGCACAGACAGCCAGTCTGAGGCCGTCTGTGAGCTGCTGTCAGTAATCCAGCTCCTGGTCTTTGATTTGGTGATTTTCTCAACTCCACTTTTTCGGGGCAAATGTGGTATTCATGAACGTTTTCTCATCTGGGATTGGTTCTGAACTCAGACCGTTAGTAATTACGTTCACATCAGCTCTACAGACATCCTCAGATTTAAATCATTTTCATAATAATAAATATGAGAATCACCATTTGTGACTCCTGCATCTGTCCCTTTTCAAATAATAGAATAAATGCAATTGCAATCACTTTCAAGTAAACCAGATTGCTCCATCAGACAACAACAAAAAGTTAAATGTTGAGCTTTTGTTTTGAAGGACAACAGCAGAAAAGCCCAACTCACGGAGGTAAGACCTGGCAAGTCACCAAGAATCTCGGCAGTTGCGCATGCGCAGGCGTCACCTGTTAATGCCGTAACGTAAACATGTACACGAAGGTACAGGCATTTCAACATTTATTTATTGATGACTTAGTTTTATGTCTTTGTACTTTGAGCTTGTGTAATATGTGAAGTTATCAATAAAGGTCTTTCTGCATTTCCCCTGCGCCTCACCTGTATTGGTACGTTCCCCTCTTTCAGGAGCACAGCTGAGAACACGGCTGTGTAAGCGAACCCGTTTTCAGGCGTTCATGAATCAGGCGGAGATCTTTTCTGACGTCGATCTTCCAGTCAGAAAGAAAACATTTCAGAAGAAACTTCAGAAAATGTTCGAAAACAAGGAACAATGTGTTTCTGAATTTATTTTCATTTTATTTTGGAGATCGACAGGGAACGTCTCCGAGATCGACCGGTCGATCGCGATCGACGGGTTGGCGACCCCTGTCATAGATGGTTCATAATAATAGATACCCTTCCCCCCCTCCTGTCTCTCCCCCCCCCCCTGTAGTCTGGGTCCGGTCTCCTTCAGGGCTTCGTGGAGCGTCCTAAGCAGCGGAGACATCGCTGTAAAGACCCGACCAAGCTGGACATCAACTCTCTGACGGGGGAGGAGAGAGTCCCCGTCGTCCACCGGGGGACCGGCCGCCGGGTAGGAGCCCAGAGAGATGCTCACATCTGTATATATATATACACTCCCGTTCAAAAGTTTGGGGTCACTTAGAAATGTCTTTATTTTTCAAAGAAAAGCATTGTTTTTTTCAATAAAGATAACATTAATCAAAAATACCCTCTATACATTGTTAATGTGGTAAATGACTATTCTAGGTGGAAACGTCTGGTTTATAATGAAATATCTCCATAGGTGTATAGAGGCCCATTTCCATCAACTATCACTCCAGTGTTCTAATGGTACATTGTGTTATCGCCTTAGAAGACTAATGGATGATTAGAAAACCCTTGAAAACCCTTGTGCAATTATGTTAGCACAGCTGAAAACTGTTTTGCTGATGAGAGAAGCTATAAAACTGGCCTTCCTTTGAGCTAGTTGATTATCTGGAGCATCACATTTGTGGGTTCGATAAGACTCTCAAAATGGCCAGAAAAAAAGAAGTTTCCTGTGAAACTCGCCAGTCTATTCTTGTTCTTAGAAATGAAGGCTATTCCATGCGAGAAATTGCAAAGAAACTGAAAATGTCCTCCAGCGGTGTGTACTACTCCCTTCAGAGAACATCACAAACGGGCTCTAACCAGAGCAGAAAGAGAAGTGGGAGGCCCCGGTGCACAACTCAGCAAGAAGACAAGTACATTAGAGTCTCTCGTTTGAGAAATAGATGCCTCACAGGTCCTCAACTGGCAGCTTCTTTAAATGGTACCCGCAAAACGCCAGTGTCAACGTCGACAGTGAAGAGGCGACTCCGGGATGCTGGCCTTCTAGGCAGAGTGGCAAAGAAAAAGCCATATCTGAGACTGGCCAATCAAAAGAAAAGATTGGTATGGGCAAAAGAACACAGGCATTGGACAGAGGAAGATTGGAAAAAGGTGTTCTGGACAGATGAATTCAAGTTTGAGGTGTTTGGATCACACAGAAGAACATTTGTGAGACACAGAACAGGTGAAAAGATGCTGGAAGAGAGCCTGACACCATCTGTCAAGCATGGTGGAGGTCATGTGATGGTCTGGGGCTGCTTTGGTGCTGGGAAAGTGGGAGATTTGTACCAGGTAAAAGGGATTTTAAATAAGGAAGGCTATCACTCCATTTGGCAACGCCATGCCATACCCTGTGGGCAGCGCTTGATTGGAGCCAATGTCCTCCTCCAACAGGACAATGACCCAAAGCACACCTCCACATTGTGCAAGAACTATTGAGGGAAGAAGCAGGCAGCTTGCTGTCTGTAATGGAGTGGCCAGTCACCAGATCTCAACCCCATTGAGCTGTTGTGGGAGCAGCTTGACCGTATGGTCCTCAAGAAGTGCCCATCAAGCCAATCCAACTGGTGGAGGTGCTTCAGGAAGCGTGGGGTGACATGTCAACAGATTACCTCAACAAATTAACAGCTAGAATGCCAAAGGTCTGCAATGCTGGAATTGCTGCAAAAGGAGCATTCTTTGACGAAGGCAAAGTTTGAAGAAAAAAATTAATACTTCAAATACAAATCATTATTTCTAACCTTGTCAATGTCTTGACTATATTTTCTATACATTTTGCAACTCATTTGATAAATAAAAGTGTGAGTTTTCATGGAAAACACGAAATTGTCTGGGTGATCCCAAACTTTTGAACGGTAGTGTATATGTATGTTATATATATAATATATATATGTTATGTTATATATATATGTGTGTATGTTATATATATATAATATCTATCTATCTCCCCTCACGCGGTGCTGCTCCTGCTCCTGCTGCAGCTCGGTGGTGCGATGGCTCCGGCCATCAAGGAACTCTCCCGTTGGCTCGACGCCAACTCGGAGTACTACGTGTCCCCGGACTGGGCGGACGTGGTCAAACACTCGGTATGACAACAACAACAACAACAACACAGAACATTCATTGATCACCATTCACGGGCCACACTGACATGTGGCTGCTTCTCCACCAGGGGGCGCTGCAGCTACATGTGATTGTCCTTCATTACCTTCGCATTGAAAATGCCGGAAGGTTATGTTTTGATCGCCGTGTATTTATTTATTTATTTGTATGCGTGTTATTCGCAAAACTCAAAAAGTATTGAACCGAATCGCATGAAATTTGGTGGGATGATTGTTTATTATCCGGGGACCAGTTGATTAGATTTTGGGATCGATCGGGTCAAAGGTCAAAGGTCATGAACAGGTCAAAATCTTTCGCAGAACTCAAAGTATTGAACCGAATCGCATGAAATTTGGTGGGATGATTGGTTATTATCCGGGGACCATTTGATTAGATTTTGGGATCAATCGGGTCAAAGGTCAAGGTCAAGGTCATGGAAAGGTCAAACTTTTTTTACCATAGCACGATACATTTTTGTCCAATTGGCATGCAACTAATGCCAAAATGTTCATAATTCAATGCCCAATCTTGTGATATGCGAAGGTATGCGCTCTACCAAGTGCCCATTCTAGTTCATGTATATTATGAATTAACCTTCCTCCTCCTCCCCCTCCTTCTTCCTTCCTCCTCCTCTTCCTCTTCCTCCTCTCCCACCTCCTCCTCCTTCCTCCTCTTCCCCTTCCTCCTCTCCTTCTTCCTCCTCTTACTCTCCCTCCTCCTCTTGTACCTCATCTCCTTCCTCCTCTTCCTCTCATTTCTCCTCCCCCCCCTGCAGGGTTTCCTCCCCGAGGTGAAGTTCTGTCGTATCCTGACGGAGCCGGTGAACAGGGACCCGGGTTCTCGGCGCCGTGGGCGTCGCCCTCGCAGCGAGATGCCGAAGCCGCTGCTGTCCCTCTCTGACTCCGGCCCGCCCCTCTTCATGAACGGCGGCCTGATCGGCAGCATGGACTCCATGGTGGCGATGCAGAGCCTGCGCGGCGGCCTCCACGGGATCCCCATCTCCGGCATCATGGCGGCCGGCTTCCCTCACTGCTTCTCCGCGGGCGCCGCCGCGTCGGCGGAGGACGCCAAGAACGGGCTGAGCATGTTACCCATGATGCTGCACGGCATCCCGCACGGCGGCGCCATGTCGCAGCACGCCCTGTTCAGCGTGGGCGCCATGATGGCCCACGCGGCTCCGCCCCCCCACACAAGCTCCTCCTCCTCTTCCTCCTCGTCCTCCACGAAGGTCACCACGACCACCGCGGCGGCGTCCGAGGCCGCCAGCCCTTCGTCCACCACCCCCGCCGACCAGGAGGGCGCCGCCTCCGGCGAGAACGAGAGGAGCCGGGAGGAGAAAGGGGCGTCGGCCGTCGTGACCTCCGCGGCCGGGCGCCGGCTGGGCGCCGCCCACCTGGGCGCCGGCAGCCACCTGACCTTCAACCCCTTCCTGATCCCCAGCATGTCCCACGGCCTGCTGTACCCGCACATGTTCCTCCCCCACGGCGGCATCATGGCGCTGCCCGCCATGCCGCCCGGGGCGGAGCCGGGGAGCCCCAAGAGGAGGAGGAAGAGGGGGCGGGAGGAGGCGCAGAGGGAGGAGGAGGAGGAGAAGGCCGTGAAGGTGGAGGAGACGGAAAGTACAGTCGAGGCCGACGCCTCCTCCCCGTCGGCCTCCGCCCCCCCAGAGCCACAGGAACCGGACTCCCAAGAGCCTCCGGCAGAGGAGAAAGAGGAGGCGCAGGAGGAGGAGGAGGAGCAGAGACAGGTGGAAGGGGAGCCGGAGGAGGCGTAGAGGAGCTCCCGTGTAAAGTGTGTGCCGTGTCTCAGTCGATGTCCATGAAGACTTTTATTAAAAGGACTATACTCAACTTGGTTCTGTTTATACACCAAGCCCCGCCCCTTCCCAAGCCACGCCCCCCACCTCCTCCTTGTATACAAAGCCCGTGTAAGAAACTCCGTGTGCTCCTCCGCCCTGCATCTGGACTGAGACTCCGCCTCCTGCCGCGTGAAGGAGGAGAACTTTGTACGTCAGTGTTTCAGAGGCTCCGCCCCCTTCCCCCAATTCTGACTTCATTATCAATGCTATGCCGTTGAAGCTCAGAGCCCCGCCCCCCCGGAGGCACAGGACCATCATGAGGTCCTGGGTTCGATTCCCGTTCAAATCATGAGACACAAAGTCACTTTGACAAGCGTTTCGGCCTAATCAGAGGAGGAGCAGGAGGAGCTGCGCCTCCTTTCTTCTCCTCTGATTAGTTTTAAAGAGTTTCTGAATATGTATCGCTGTATATTGCTGTTTCCGTTCTTCCTGCGGCTGAGAGAGAGAGGGGCATTGTGGGTAATCAGACTGTACATTAAAGGATCCGCTCAGAACCGGGTTCCCTGTTCTGGTCCTGTGTCTGATCCTGTGTCTGGTTCTGGTCCTGTGTCTGGTTCTGGTCCTGGTTCTGGTCCTGTGTCTGGTTCTGGTCCTGTTTCTGGTCCTGTGTCTGGTTCTGGTCCTGGTTCTGGTCCTGTGTCTGGTCCTGGTTCTGGTCCTGGTTCTGGTCCTGGTCCTGTGTCTGGTCCTGGTCCTGGTCCTGGTTCTGGTCCTGTGTCTGGTCCTGGTTCTGGTCCTGTGTCTGGTCCTGGTCCTGGTCCTGTGTCTGGTCCTGGTCCTGGTCCTGGTTCTGGTCCTGGTCCTGTGTCTGGTCCTGGTTCCGTGTCGATGTTGGATTTCATTACTTTTGTTTTCACCTCATTTCATTTTGCACAAAACGTCTTTTTGTGAATGTTGAACTTGTGTGTGTGACTGTTGTGTGTGTGACTTGTGTGTGTGTGACTGTTGTGTGTGTGTGTGTGTGACTTGTGTGTGTGTGACTGTTGTGTGTGTGTGTGTGTGTGTGTGTGTGTGTGTGACTGTGTGTGTGTGTGTGACTGTGTGTGTGTGTGTGTGTGTGACTGTGTGTGTGTGTGACTGTTGTGTGTGTGTGTGACTGTTGTGTGTGTGTGTGTGTGACTGTGTGTGTGTGTGTGACTTGTGTGTGTGTGACTGTTGTGTGTGTGTGTGTGACTGTTGTGTGTGTGTGTGTGACTGTTGTGTGTGTGTGTGACTGTTGTGTGTGTGTGTGTGTGTGACTGTTGTGTGTGTGTGTGACTTGTGTGTGTGAATGTTGTGTGTGTGTGTGACTGGGGTGTGTGTGACTGTGTGTGTGTGTGACTGTGTGTGTGTGACTGTTGTGTGTGTGTGACTGGTGTGTGTGTGTGACTGTTGTGTGTGTGACTGTTGTGTGTGTGTGACTGTTGTGTGTGTGTGACTGTTGTGTGTGTGACTTGTGTGTGTGTGACTTGTGTGTGTGACTTGTGTGTGTGTGACTTGTGTGTGTGACTGTTGTGTGTGTGACTTGTGTTTGTGTGTGACTGTTGTGTGTGTGTGTAACTTGTGTGTGTGTGTGACTTGTGTGTGTGTGTGACTGTGTGTGTGTGTGACTGTGTGTGTGTGTGTGTGACTGTTGTGTGTGTGTGTGACTGTTGTGTGTGTGTGTGTGACTGGTGTGTGTGTGTGCATGCATGAGCACCCCCCCCCCCCCCGTGTCGTGGCCTTGTCACCTCCGTGACCTCGTCTATAATTTATGACGCTTTTGTTTTTGCTTCGCCAGAGAACACCTCCTCTTCCTGTTTCCTGTTTCCTCTTCCTGTTTCCTGCTTTCTGTTTCCTAAAGTATTATAAAGTACACGGCCTTAAGTCCTCCTGTCAATCAACCGCCTCAAAGCACAAACCGGTTCTGATTAGTGTTTCCTTACCTCTGGGTTCTGACCCGTGGGTTCTATCCTGTGGGTTCTGACCCGTGGGTTCTATCCTCTGGGTTCTGACCCGTGGGTTCTATCCTGTGGGTTCTGACCCGTGGGTTCTATCCTGTGGGTTCTGACCCGTGGGTTTTGACCCGTGCCTCTAAAATGACTTAAATTCTTGAATTAAATTCTTTTATTTTGTGGAGCCCAAACTCCCTCAGAGGCTTTACAGTCTGACCTTTGACCTTTGACCTCACAGACCAGGAACTCCCTAAACCCGTTATCATAATAATAAATAGCGTTTCCGTATGACATCATCGGCTCTCTTCTCTGTGATTGGTCCGCGTGGCTTCATCCACGTTAACAGACGCCGGCCCTTTAAGGGGGTCTCGCGCCGTGACATCACTTCCTGTCTGTGAGCTGGAGGCTTCTCCTCCATCTCCCTGTTTGTGCCATACCATAATAATCCAGTCTGACAGCTGACCTGGGACCAGTTTAGATTCACACACTTTAGTTGCATCAGAAAATAACCGGATGATGATGATGTAACATGTTGGAGGTCAAAGGTCAAGGCGGCGCCTCAACGGTGACCTTTGACCTCCTGACGGTTGACCATTAAACCCAAACGATCCACACCGGTTTCTCCTTGTAAGACATTAATATAAATGTTTATATACATATTTATAATTATATTATTAATATAATTATTTATATAAATATTTATACTGATATAAATGTTTATATAAATATACACATTTATATTAATATAAATGTTTGTGTAAATATATTCAAATTAATTTAAATCTTTAAATTAATATGAATATTTAAGTTAATATAAATATAATTTTGTATATTAATATAAACATTTATGCTAATATAAATATTTAAATGAATACAAACATTTATATTCATATAAATATGTAAACATTTATTTTAATTTAAATATTTAAATGAATACAAACATTTATATTCATATCGGGTTCTGAAACATTTCACCTAAAAGACGTTAAGACTGAATCGTGTGACTCCTCCCACTTCATGATGATGATGAAGATGATGATGAAGATGGTCTCTGACAGCTCCTCCGGAGGTTCTGTGGTTTTTATCTGTTTTCTTATTTGTAATTATAGCTTCTGTATTCATGACATGTTGAACTTTATGGTGCAATAAAAGATGACTTCACCTCCTCTGGTCATGTGACTCCTTCAATAGGAGGAGAACACCTCCTCTGGTCATGTGACTCCTTCATTAGGAGGAGAACACTTCCTCTGGTCATGTGACTCCTTCATTAGGAGGAGAACACCTCCTCTGGTCATGTGACTCCTTCATTAGGAGGAGAACACCTCTAGTCATGTGACTCCTTCAATAGGAGGAGAACACCTCCTCTGGTCATGTGACTCCTTCATTAGGAGGAGAACACCTCCTCTGGTCATGTGACTCCTTCAATAGGAGGAGAACACCTCCTCTGGTCATGTGACTCCTTCATTAGGAGGAGAACACCTCCTCTGGTCATGTGACTCCTTCATTAGGAGGAGAACACCTCTAGTCATGTGACTCCATTAGGAGGAGAACACCTCCTCTGGTCATGTGACTCCTTCATTAGGAGGAGAACACCTCCTCTGGTCATGTGACTCCTTCATTAGGAGGAGAACACCTCCTCTGGTCATGTGACTCCTTCATTAGGAGGAGAACACCTCCTCTGGTCATGTGACTCCTTCATTAGGAGGAGAACACCTCCTCTGGTCATGTGACTCCTTCATTAGGAGGAGAACACCTCCTCTGGTCATGTGACTCCTTCATTAGGAGGAGAACACCTCTAGTCATGTGACTCCTTCATTAGGAGGAGAACACCTCCTCTGGTCATGTGACTCCTTCAATAGGAGGAGAACACCTCTAGTCATGTGACTCCTTCAATAGGAGGAGAACACCTCCTCTGGTCATGTGACTCCTTCATTAGGAGGAGAACACCTCCTCTGGTCATGTGACTCCTTCATTAGGAGAACACCTCTAGTCATGTGACTCCTTCATTAGGAGGAGAACACCTCCTCTGGTCATGTGACTCCTTCATTAGGAGAACACCTCTAGTCATGTGACTCCTTCATTAGGAGGAGAACACCTCCTCTAGTCATGTGACTCCTTCAATAGGAGGAGAACACCTGCTCTGGTCATGTGACTCCTTCATTAGGAGGAGAACACCTCCTCTAGTCATGTGACTCCTTCATTAGGAGGAGAACACCTCTGGTCATGTGACTCCTTCATTAGGAGGAGAACACCTCCTCTAGTCATGTGACTCCTTCATTAGGAGGAGAACACCTCTAGTCATGTGACTCCTTCATTAGGAGGAGAACACCTCCTCTAGTCATGTGACTCCTTCATTAGGAGGAGAACACCTCTAGTCATGTGACTCCTTCATTAGGAGGAGAACACCTCCTCTGGTCATGTGACTCCTTCAATAGGAGGAGAACACCTCTAGTCATGTGACTCCTTCAATAGGAGGAGAACACCTCCTCTGGTCATGTGACTCCTTCATTAGGAGGAGAACACCTCCTCTAGTCATGTGACTCCTTCATTAGGAGGAGAACACCTCCTCTAGTCATGTGACTCCTTCATTAGGAGGAGAACACCTCCTCTAGTCATGTGACTCCTTCAATAGGAGGAGAACACCTCCTCTAGTCATGTGACTCCTTCATTAGGAGGAGAACACCTCCTCTGGTCATGTGACTCCTTCAATAGGAGGAGAACACCTCCTCTAGTCATGTGACTCCTTCATTAGGAGGAGAACACCTCCTCTGGTCATGTGACTCCTTCATTAGGAGGAGAACACCTCCTCTAGTCATGTGACTCCTTCAATAGGAGGAGAACACCTCTAGTCATGTGACTCCTTCATTAGGAGGAGAACACCTCCTCTTGTCATGTGACTCCTTCATTAGGAGGAGAACACCACGTCACGTGGCACAGGAGTCGCACCAGCATCCGGGCTGCAGGGGGGGCTGAGGAGGCGAGGAGGAGAGGAGGAGAGGAGGAGAGACTCCTCAGCTCCGTCCAGGAGGAAGGAGCTCCTCATTTAACGGCCTCCAGATTTGCTGCTTCCCGCGGCGGCCATCTTTAACCCTTCATGAGCCCTCAGGCCCCCCCCCTCCTCCTCCTCGCTCCTCCCTCCTCCTCCTCCTGGCTACATATATTGTTGTTCAGGCTCCTGTTCTGCTCCTCCTCTGGAGACACCTCCTTCTCAACATGGGACTCAAGTCGCCCCCTGGTGGTCAGGAGAGAGAATGCAACTCTGACACATGAAGCGTAGACTTCTATACAACCGTGGGTCCTGGAGCCATGAGAACCTGCCCTGAGCCGCGCTGCCCTCTGCTGGTCAGGATGAGCGCTGCATGTTCAAACGTTCTTTATGATGAAATCAAAGTTATTTTGTATTCAACGTTGACATAATGTAAACCGTTAAAAGATTTAAATACAGAGCTGTGAGTTCTGCACAGACCTCAGGAACACAAGGACACATCTTGAGGAGTTGGTCTTGTGACGTCATAACATCCTGCTCCATGAAGGCTCAGCTCAACATCCGGCTGGCCAGCAGGGGGCGCTGCAGGACAACTCGGCGCCTCTCAGAGCGACATCTAAACAGGATAGATATGACGTCATTAGACCGATTATTAAACTGATTGGCTCTTACAGGACGGTGGAGAGGAGCCCTCTGATTGGCTCTTACAGGACGGTGGAGAGGAGCCCTCTGATTGGCTCTTACAGGACGGGAGACATTTCTTTTTGGTTCCTGGATGGTCGTCTTCTTATTGATGAGAATAACTTTTTGGTGAGACATCGTCTGAATCTCATTTGAGTTTCCTCCGTAGGGTGGCCGGGCTCAGCCTTAGAGATCGGGTAAGGAGATGAGGTTCCTCTAGGAGCCTTAGAGATAGGGTAAGGAGCTCGGACATCAGGAGGGAGCTTGGAGGAGACCCGGGGAAGACCCAGGACACGCTGGAGAGATTACATCTCCCGGCTGGCCTGGGAACGCCTCGGGATCCCCCACAATGAGCTGGAAAGTGTCGCGGGCGAGAGGGAAGTCTGGGTCAACCTGCTGGGTCTGCTGCCCCCGCGACCCGACCCCGGAATAAGCCGATGAGAATGGATGGATGGATGGATGGATGGATGGATCGTCTGAATCTCTTACCTCCTCCTCTGGTTCTCGGCCTCCGTCCTCATGACGTTGGAGGCTGACGTCTCCAACGTCACAATCACCCTCTTCGTCATCTGCTTTTATTTGTTCAGAGAAAAGAAGAGTTTCATCCCTCTCATCTTCTCTCTCATCCCTCTCTTTTTGTTTCTCATCCTCTCTTCTTGTTTCTCATCCTCTCTTCTTGTTTCTCATCCCTCATTAATCAGAAAGCCTCATCAACCCTGTGCAGATGTGGGATATGGTAATGTTCAGCGTTATACGCCAATTAAAACCGTAATGAATGTGCGTTTAACGGAGAAGACGAGGACGAGGAGACAAGGAGACGGAGACGAGGACGAGGAGACGAGGAGACGGGGATGAGGAGGGGGAGGAGGCGCGCGCCGACCTCGCCGGTTGACGAGCGGCGGCTTCACGTTTCAGCTGCGTGGAAACCAATTAAAAGTTGAGTTAATTAACCGGTGGAGTAAGTAGAGCAGGATGGAGCCAAATCAATTAGCCATTGGCAGGAGAGGCGGAGCTCTGGGGGGTCCTGGGGGGGGGGCACCAGCTAAACTCACAGGATGATACACATGCCACAGGAAGCACGGGGACGGACACACACCTTCAATACAGGACACACAAACACTAGTGATGCATGCTGGGATATTTGTTTTTTTCGTCTGCAGTCGAGGAAATCTGGCAGAGACCAGGATGAACCACACACACACACACACACACACACACACACACACACACACACACACACACACACACACACACACACAGAGAGAGACACACAGAGACACAAACACAGAGACACACACATAGACACATATATATATATATGTACCTATATATATAAATAATTATATTTATTGATATATAAAAATATATACAAATATATATTTATTTGTATATATTTATATATTTAAATATATATTATTTTATATATATAAATATATATTTATACATATTTATATATATAAATATATATATATATTTATAAATATATATTCTGTTGTCTACACATTGAGGTTGTGTCCTCGTTAGTGCGTCTCTGTTAATTGATGAACACTCAGTGTGTTCTCATGTTTTGGTTCCTTCGTGTTCTGTGAGCTTTGAGAAGTGAGCGTAA
>NC_079405.1:1666497-1711497 GCF_029220125.1 Pseudoliparis swirei
GGGGGGTGGGGGTGTGGGTGTGTGTGAGGGTGTGTGGGTGTGTGGGGGTGAGGTGTGGGGGGTGTGTGTGGGGAGTGTGTGTGTGGGGGGGTGTGAGTGGTGTGTGGGGGTGTGTGGGGGAGGGGGTGTGTGTGAGTGGGGGGGTGGGGAGTGTGGGGTGTGGGTGTGTGTGGGGGTGTGAGGTGTGAGTGGTGTGGTGTGAGTGTGTGTGTGGAGGGGGTGTGTGAGTGGGTGTGTGTGAGTGTGGTGGTGGGTGTGTGTGAGTGTGGGGGAGTGTGTGGGGGTGTGGTGGTGGGGGTGAGTGTGTGAGGGGGTGTGAGTGTGGGGAGGGGGGAGGTGAGTGGTGTGAGTGTGTGTGTGGGTGGGGTGTGGAGTGTGGAGGGTGGGGTGTGGGAGTGTGAGTGTGGGTGTGTGAGTGTGTGGGGGGTGGGGGTGAGAGGGGTGTGTGTGAGTGGTGGGGTGTGAGTGGGTGTGTGTGAGGGGGTGTGGGGAGTGTGGGGGAGTGTGTGAGGTGGGGTGGTGGGGGAGTGTGTGAGTGGTGTGTGGGGAGTGGGGAGGTGTGAGTGTGAGTGTGGTGTGTGTGTGGGTGGTGAGTGTGTGGGGAGTGGGGTGGGGGTGGTGAGGGTGAGTGTGTGTGAGGTGGGTGGGGGTGAGTGTGGGTGTGTGTGGTGGGTGAGTGTGTGTGTGGTGTGTGTGTGTGGGGTGTGTGGTGGGGTGAGTGGGGGTGGGGGGTGGGGGTGTGGTGTGTGGGGTGTGTGGGGTGAGGTGGTGTGTGGGGGTGGGGAGTGTGTGGGGAGGTGTGGTGTGTGAGTGTGTGGTGTGTGTGGGGGTGTGGTGTGGGGTGTGGGGAGGGTGTGTGGGGTGTGGTGTGGTGTGTGAGGTGTGGTGGGTGTGAGTGGGTGTGGGGGAGTGTGTGTGTGTGTGGGGGGTGTGGGTGGTGTGTGTGTGAGGGGGTGTGTGTGTGTGTGGGGGGGTGTGTGAGGTGTGGGGTGTGTGAGTGTGTGTGTGTGTGAGTGTGGTGTGGGGTGTGGGGAGGGGGGGGGTGGGGTGTGTGGGGGGTGTGGGAGTGTGAGTGAGTGTGTGTGTGGAGGCAGGAGGTGTGTGTGTGAGTGGAGTGGTGGAGGTGGAGGTGTGAGGTGTGAGGTGAGCAAAGTGAGGCATGAGGTGCGAGGGGAGGTGAGGTGAGGTGGAGGTGAGGGAGGAGGTGTGTGAGTGGAGTGTGTGTGTGTGGAGGTGAGTGTGTGTGAGTGTGTGAGGTGTGTGTGTGTGTGAGTGCAGGAGTGAGAGTGCGAGGTGGAAGGTGTGTGTGTGAGGAGTGTGTGAGTGGAGGTGAGGTGGAGGTGTGAGGTGTGTGAGGTGTGAGTGGAGGTGAGGTGTGAGTGTGGAGTGTGTGGAGGTGAGTGTGGAGTGTGTGTGTGTGTGTGTGTGTGTGTGTGTGTGTGTGTGTGTGAGGTGAGGAGAGTGAGTGTGTGTGAGTGTGGAGAGTGAGTGTGTGTGAGGTAAGAGAGGGAGTGAGTGTGTGTGAGTGTGTGTGTGAGTGTGTGTGTGTGTGTGTGTGAGTGAGAGTGTGTGTGTGTGTGTGTGTGTGTGAGTGCAGGAGGTGTGTGAGTGTGGAGTGTGTGAGTGTGTGTGTGTGAGGAGGTGGTGGAGGTGGGAGTGTGTGTGAGGTGAGTGTGTGTGAGTGTGTGTGTGAGTGTGTGAGTGTGTGTGTGGAGTGTGTGTGAGTGTGAGGTGTGTGAGTGTGTGTGGAGAGTGAGTGTGTGGAGTGTGTGGAGGTAAAGGAGTGGGAGAGTGAGGTGTGTGGGAGGTGTGTAGGTGAGTGTGAGTGTGTGAGAGTGTGTGTGTGTGAGTGTGTGTATGAGTGAGTGTGTGAGAGTGTGTGTGAGTGTGTGAGAGTGTGTGTGTGTGTGTGTGGAGGTGGAGGTGAGGAGGTGGAGTGGTGGAGGTGTGTGTGTGAGGTGAGGTGAGTGTGTGTGTGTGTGTGTGAGGCAGGAGTGGGGTGAGGGGTGGAGGTGTGGAGTGTGAAAAGAGTGAAAGTGAGTGAGAGTGTGAGTGTGAGAGTGTGTGGAGTGTGTGAGTGTGTGAGTGTGTGTGTGTGGAGTGTGGAGTGTGTAAAGGAAAGAAAAGGAGGCGAGTTGGAGTGTGGAGGTGGAGTGTGTGTGTGTGTGTGAGTGTGAGTGCAGTGTGTGTGTGAGTGAGTGTGCGAGTGAGAGTTTGGGAGGTGTGTGTGTGTGTGTGTGTGAGTGTAAAAGGAGGTGAGGAGGTGTGAGTGTGGCGGGAGGTGGAGAGTGAGGAGGAGGTGGAGTGTGGAGGTGTGGAGGGAGGTGGAGGAGGTGAGGTGGAGTGTGTGTGTGTGGAGGTGGAGGTGTGAGTGTGTGTGTGTGAGTGTGGAGTGTGTGTGTGTGTGGAGGTGTGTGTGTGTGTGTGGAGGGAGGTGTGTGGAGTGTGTGAGGTGGAGGTGTGTGAGGAGGTGTGAGTGTGTGCGAGAGTGAGGTGTGTGGAGGTGGTGTGAGGTGTGTGAGGTGAGGTGTGTGTGTGTGGAGGTGTGTGTGTGTGTGTGAGGTGGGAGGTGTGTGTGTGAGGGAGAGGAGGAGGAGGCATGTGGGAGTGTGTGTGTGTGTGTGTGAGTGGAGGTGTGTGTGTGAGGGAGGTGTGAGTGTGTGTGTGTGAGTGTAAAGAGTGTGAGGTGAGGGGAGGTGGAGTGTGGAGGCGAGTGTGTGAGGGTGAGGTGGAGTGCGAAAAAGGAGGTGGAGTGAGGTGAGAGTGTGTGTGAGTGTGTGTGTGTGAGGAGTGTGAGGTGAGTGGAGTGTGTGAGTGTGCAGTGTGGGAGGTGTGTGTGTGAGGTAAGAGGGGTGGAGGTGTGGAGGTGTGTGGAGGTGGAGGTGTGAGTGTGTGTGTGTGTGTGTTTGTGTGAGCGGAGGTGTGTGAGAGTAAAGGAGAGGAGGTGGAGTGTGTGGAGTGTGTGTGTCGAGTGTGTGTGTGTGTGTGTGAGGTGGAGGTGTGTGTGTGTGGAGTATGTGGGAGGTGGGAGTGTGTGTGTGTGAGTGTGTGAGTGGAGAGGAGAGGTGTGTGTGAGTGCAGAGTGAGAGGAGGTGCATGATGAGAGTGAGTGTGCAGAGTGTGTGTGTGTGTGTGGACACAGGAGTGTGTGTGTGTGTGTGGACACAGGAGTGTGTGTGTGTGTGTGAAGGAGGAGAGGAGGTGGAGTGTGAGTGAGAGTGGGAGAGTGAGTGTGTGGGAGGTGTGTGGAGGTGAGTGTGTGTGAGAGGTGTGAGTGTGTGAGCAAAGAGGAGTGTGTGTGCAGGAGGTGTGTGTGTGGAGGTGTGGCAGGAGGCAGGAGTGTGTGTGTGTGAGTGTGAGGTGTGTGTGAGTGTGTGTGTGTGAGTGAGGAGTGTGTGGAGGTGTGTGAGTGTAAAAGGAGGAGTGAGAGTGGGAGGGTGAGGTGTGTGTGAGTGTGGAGGCAGAGTGTGAGGTGAGGCAGGAGTGTGTGTGTGAGAGTGAGTGAGGTGAGTGTGTGTGTGTGTGTGAGTGTGTGTGTGGCGGTGAGTGTGGGGAGTGTGTGAGAGTGTGTGCGAGAGTGAGAGTGAGTGTGTGGAGTGTGTGGAGTGTGTGTGAGTGTGAGCAGAGTGTGTGTGTGTGTGAGTGTGTGAGGTGAGGTGAGGTAGTGTGTGTGAGTGTGTGTGTGTGGAGGAGGAGGTGTGAGTGTGTGTGTGTGTGAGTGTGAGGCAGAGTGTGTGTGGAGGCAGGAGTGTGGAGGTGCAGAGTGTGTGAGTGTGTGAGTGTGTGTGAGTGTGTGTGAGGCGAGTGTGTGGTGTGTGTGATGGAGAGGAGGTGTGGAGAGTGTGTGTGTGTGAGTGTGAGGTGTAGGAGGCAAGGAGGCAGTGTGAGTGTGTGTGAGGGAGGTGTGTGAGGCAGGAGGCAGGAGGTGCACAGAGTGGAGGTGGAGGTGTGTGTGAGTGTGAGGCAAAAGGAGTGAGGCAGGAGGAGTGTGAGGCAGGAGGGTGTGTGAGGTGGGAGGTGAGGTGTGTGTGTGTGGAGGTGTGAGAGTGGAGGTGTGAGTGTGGAGAGTGAGAGTGAGTGTGTGAGAGGAGAGGTGTGTGAGTGTGTGTGTGAGTGTGGAGGTGTGAGGTGGAGGTGTGTGGAGGTGTGTGAGGAGGTGGAGTGTGAGTGGAGGTGGAGTGTGTGAGAGAGGAGAGTGGAGGTGCGAGAGGTGTGAATGTGAGTGTGTGTGTGTGAGTGTGAGTGTGAGTGAGGAGTGTGAGCGAGTGTGTGTGTGTGTGAGTGTGAGTGTGAGGTGTGTGAGTGTGTGAGGTGTGTGTGTGAGGCAGAGTGTGTGTGTGTAAGAGTGTGAAGGTGGAGGTGTGTGGAGTGTGGAGTGGGAGAGGAGGTGGAGTGTGTGTGTGTGGAGTGTGTGAGTGTGGAGTGTGTGAGTGTGTGTAAAAGGAGGTGAGGGAGGGAGGCAGGAGGTGAGTGCAGGAGTGCAAGAGATGAGAGTGAGGTGAGTGTGTGAATGTGAGTGTGTGTGTGTGTGAGTGTGTGGAGGTGTGAGTGAGGTGGAGTGGAGGTGAGGTGTGTGTGTGGAGGTGAGAGGTGAGGTGGGAGGTGTGAGTGTGTGGAGGTGAGGAGGTGGTGTGTGGAGGTGGGAGGTGGAGTGTGAGAGCAGTGTGTGAGCAAAAGTGAGAGGTGTGAGTGGAGTGTGGAGTGTGAGTGTGTGGAGGTGAGGTGTGAGGTGTGTGTGTGAGTGTGTGAGTGTGGAGGTGTGTGAGAGTGAGTGGTGGAGGAAGGAGTGAGGAGTGTGTGGAGGTGGTGGAGTGTGTGTGTGTGGAGTGGTGTGTGAGTGTGTGTGAGTGTGTGTGTGTGTGTGTGTGAGGTGAGGTGGAGGTGGAGTGTGTGTGTGTGGAGGTGGAGTGAGGCAGGAGCGTGTGTGAGGTAAGAGAGGAGCGGAGGGAGCAAAGGAGAGTGAGGAGTGAGGTGTGTGGAGGTGGAGGTGAGTGTGTGTGTGTGGAGGTGTGTGAGGCAGAGTGTGTGTAAGGGTGTGTGAGTGAGTGTGTGAGTGTGTGGAGTGTGTGTGAGAGAGTGAGGTGTGAGTGTGAGGTGTGTAGGTGTGAGTGTGTGTGAGAGGTGTGTGTGGAGTGTGTGTGTGAGTGGAGTGTGTGAGTGTGTGTGTGTGTGGAGTGTGAGGGAGGTGGTGTGTGGGTGTGAGTGGGAGTGTGTGTGTGTGTGAGTGTGAGTGTGAGTGTGTGTGTGTGTGTGGCAGGTGTGAGGTGTGAGCAGAGTGTGTGTGTGTGTGAGTGCAGAGGTGGGGTGTGGAGTGTGTGAGGTGTGAGGTGGGAGGTGAGGGGAGGTGGTGGAGGTAAGAGGTGTGTGTGTGTGGAGAGTGAGGAGTGAGGAGTGTGTGTGTGTGGAGTGTGTGAGGTGGGAGTGTGTGAGTGTGTGTGTGGAGTGTGCAGTGTGAGTGTGTGTGTGAGTGTGTGTGTGGAGAGGTGTGTGAGGTGTGAGGCAGGAGTGAGAGTGAGTGTGTGTGAGTGTGTGTAGGTAGGTGGAGTGTGTGTGAGAGTGTGTGTGTGTGTGTGTGTGGAGGGAGTGGGAGGAGGGAGGAAGGGAGTGAGGAGTGAGGTGAGGTGAGTGTGTGAGTGTGTGTGTGGAGGTGTGTGAGTGTGTGAGGTGTGTGTGAGGTGTGAGGTGTGTGGAGGTGTGGAGTGTGTGTGAGTGTGTGAGTGTGTGTGTGGAGGTGGGAGGTGTGTGTGTGAGGCAGGAGGTGAAGTGGAGGCACAGAGTGAGGAGTGTGAGTGTGTGGAGGTGCAGAGGTGTGAGTGTGTGTGAGAGGTGTGTGGAGGTGTGTGAGGTGAGTGTGTGAGGAGGTGTGTGTGTGAGTGTGTGAGTGTGGGAGGTGGAGGTGTGTGGAGGTGAGTGCAGTGACAGTGTGAGGTGAGTGGGAGGGTGAGTGTGAGTGTGTGTGTGTGTGTGTGAGTGTGAGGTGTGAGGTAAGAGGTGTGTGAGGTGCAGGAGGCAGAGTGTGTGCAGGAGGTGTGGAGTGTGTGTAGAGTGGAGAGGAGGTGTGAGTGTGTGTGTGTGTGTGTGAGTGTGTGTGAGGTGGTGTGAGGTGGTGTGGAGTGTGTGGAGGTGTAAAGAGGTGTGTGTGTGAGGAGGGAGTGTGTGGAGTGTGTGAGTGCAAAAGTAGAGGAGAGTGAGTGGGAGTGTGTGTGTAGGTGTGAGAGTGTGTGTGAGAGTGTGTGTGTGTGTGGAGTGTGAGTGTGAGGGTGTGTGGAGGTGGAGGTGTGAGTGTGTGAGTGTGAGTGTGGAGGTGGAGGTGTGTGTGAGAGTGAGAGGAGTGTGTGAGTGTGTGTGTGTGTGTGAGTGTGTGTGAGGTGAGTGTGAGTGAGTGTGTGTGTGTGAGAGTGAGAGTGAGTGTGTGAGTGTGTGTGTGTGAGTGTGTGTGAGTGTGTGAGTGTGTGAGTGTCTCACTGTGGGGAATGTCCTCCCATCTGGGGACACTTAATCATTAATTGTTTCTTAGGTGCTTTATGAATATTAAATATAATGTTTTTGTGTTTCAAGGATAAAAATAAAAGTTTCTTCAGAGCGTCAGGACGTTGGTGGGCGGGGCTACAGGTGATTGACAAGCCAACACCATCATGCATCTACCATATAACCACATAACATAATAATGTACACCACCTTTAATAACATAATAATGTACACCACCTTTAATAACATAATAATGTACACCACCTTCATAACATAGTAATGTACACTATGGGAAGTTATAATACCGCACACCAATTCATAACATAATAATGTACACCACCTATTACAACATAATAATGTACACCACCTTTAATAACATAATAATGTACACCACCTTCATAACATAATAATGTACACCACCTTCATAACATAATAATGTACACCACCTTTAATAACATAATAATGTACACCACCTTTAATAACATAATAATGTACACCACCTTTAATAACATAATAATGTACACCACCTTCATAACATAGTAATGTACACCACCTTCATAACATAATAATGTACACCACCTTCATAACATAATAATGTACACCACCTTTAATAACATAATAATGTACACCACCTTCATAACATAATAATGTACACCACCTTTAATAACATAATAATGTACACCACCATAACATAATAAAGTACACCACCTTCATAACATAATAATGTACACCACCTTCATAACATAATACTGTACACCACCTTCATAACATAATAATGTACACCACCTTCATAACATAATAATATACACCACCTTTAATAACATAATAATGTACACCACCTTCATAACATAATAATGTACACCACCTTTAATAACATAATAATGTACACCACCTTTAATAACATAATAATGTACACCACCTTTAATAACATAATAATGTACACCACCTTCATAACATAATAATGTACACCACCTTCATAACATACAATACCGTAAGCACCACCTTAACATAACATAATGTACACCCACTTATACACATAATAATGTATACACCACCTTTAATTAACATAATAATGTACACCCACCTTTAATAACATAATAATGTACACCAATTATTCATAACATAATAATGTACACCACCTTCATAACATAATAATGTACACCACCTTTAATAACATAATAATGTACACCACCTTTAATAACATAATAATGTACACCACCTTTAATAACATAATAATGTACACCACATTTAATAACATAATAATGTACACCATCGCACTAAATTCAGATCTTGCTCTGCAGCTCTGAGTCATGTGGCTTCTTATACATTAATATATATTCACACACACACTAACACACACACACACACACACACACACACACACACACACACACACACACACACACACACACACACACACACACACACACACACACACACACAGTCAAGCATACAGATATCCAGCAAATGACACAACACACCTCCAGGTGGCCCGGCTCGCAAACTTGATGTTAGTTCTGATTGGTAGAGACCCCGATGTGTCTCTGAGAGGTGTGTGTGTGTATCTGTGTGTATCTGTGTGTGTGTCTCTGTGTGTATCTGTGTGTGTGTCTCTGTGTGTGTCTGTTTGTGTGTATCTGTGTGTGTCTCTGTGTGTGTATGTTTGTGTGTATCTGTGTGTGTGTGTCTCTGTGTGTATGTATGTTTGTGTGTATCTGTGTGTAGGCGCCAGTGTGTGTATCTGTGTGTGTGTGCCTCTGTGTGTGTATGTTTGTGTGTATCTGTGTGTATCTGTGTGTGTGCCTCTGTGTGTGTATGTTTGTGTGTATCTGTGTGTATCTGTGTGTGTGTGTCTCTGTGTGTGTATGTGTGTGTGTATCTGTGTGTGTGTGTGTCTATGTGTGTGTGTATTGTGTGTGTATCTGTGTGTGTGCCTCTGTGTGTATATGTTGTGTGCCTGTGTGTGTGTCTCAAAAAGGTTTGTGTGTATTCAGTGTGTCTCTGTGTGTGTATGTTTGTGTGTATCTGTGTGTGTGTGTATCTGTGTGTGTGTGCCTCTGTGTGTGTATGTTTGTGTGTATCTGTGTGTATCTGTGTGTCTCTGTGTGTGTGTGTGTATCTGTGTGTGTGTGCCTCTGTGTGTGTGTGTGTATCTGTGTGTGTCTGTGTGTGTGTGCCTCAGTAGGGTCTCTGGACCTCTTAACTGCAGCTCACTAATGATTTGGATTCATAAAGCAGAAGTCGAGGTGTAAATATTGTTGAGATGAATAAATCATTTATTATTCAGACAGTAGAAGAATAAAGATGCAGAAAGCAAAAAGAATGAAGACTGAAGCATAAAGAATGAAGCATAAAGAATGAAGCATGACGCATGAATAATAAAGAATGAAGCATGAAGCATAAAGAATAAAGAATGAAGCATAAAGAATGAAGCATACAGAATGAAGCATAAAGCATAAAGAATGAAGCATAAATAATGAAGCATGAAGCATAAAGAATGAAGAATGAAGCATAAAGAATGAAGCATTAAGCATAATGAATGAAGAATGACGCATAAAGAATGAAGCATAAAGAATGAATCATGAAGCATAAAGAATGAAGCATAAAGAATGAAGCAAAGAATAAAGAATGAAGCATAAAGAATGAAGCAAAGAATATAGAATGAAGCATGAAGCATAAAGAATGAAGCATAAAGAATAAAGCATAAAGAATGAAGCATAAAGAATGAAGCATGAAGCATTAAGAATACATAATGAAGCATAAAGCATAAAGAATGAAGAATGAAGCATAAAGAATGAAGAATGAAGCATAAAGAATGAAGCATAAAGAATGAAGCAAAGAATAAAGAATGAAGCATAAAGAATGAAGAATGAAGCATAAAGAATATAGAATGAAGCATGAAGCATAAAGAATGAAGCATAAAGAATAAAGCATAAAGAATGAAGCATAAAGAATGAAGCATGAAGCATAAAGAATCAAGCATAAAGAATGAAGCATAAAGCATAAAGAATGAAGCATTAAGAATAAAGAATGAAGCATGAAGCATAAAGAATGAAGCATAAAGAATAAAGAATGAAGCATGAAGCATAAAGAATAAAGAATGAAGCATAAAGAATGAAGCATAAAGAATGAAGCATAAAGCATAAAGAATGAAGCATAAAGCATAAAGAATGAAGCATAAAGCATAAAGAATGAAGAATGAAGCATAAAGCATAAAGAATGAAGCATGAAGCATAAAGAATGAAGCATGAAGAATAAAGCATAAAGAATGAAGCATGAAGAATAAAGCATGAAGCATAAAGAATGAAGCATAAAGAATGAAGCATGAAGCATAAATAATGAAGCATAAAGAATGAAGCATAAAGAATGAAGCATAAAGAATAAAGAATGAAGCATAAAGAATGAAGCATGAAGAATAAAGAATGAAGCATGAAGCATAAAGAATGAAGCATAAAGAATGAAGCATGAAGCATAAAGAATGAAGCATGAAGCATGAAGCATAAAGAATGAAGCATGAAGAATAAAGAATGAAGAATAAAGAATGAAGCATAAAGAATGAAGCATAAAGAATGAAGCATGAAGCATAAAGAATGAAGCATAAAGAATGAAGCATGAAGCATAAAGAATAAAGAATGAAGCATAAAGAATGAAGCATGAAGAATAAAGAATGAAACATGAAGCATAAAGAATGAAGCATAAAGAATGAAGCATGAAGCATAAAGAATGAAGCATGAAGCATGAAGCATGAAGCATAAAGAATGAAGCATGAAGCATAAAGAATGAAGAATAAAGAATGAAGCATAAAGAATGAAGCATAAAGACATCGATCCGGCCATCACTAAATAATGTAAATAAAGAATGAAGCATGAAGCATAAAAATAAAGAATGGGAGGAGAAGAATGAAGCATAAAGGAGAAAGAGGAGGAAGGAAGCATAAGCCTCCTGTCCCTTAAACACGAAATATAATAAGTGACCAACCAGAAAAATGCCAACACTTTAATATCGATCCGCCATCACTAAATAATGTAAATATCAAGTCAGCTGGTAAGGAGTGAGGAGGAAGAGGATGAAGAGGAGAAAGAGGAGGAAGGAACACGGGTGGAGGAACACGAAATATAAAATACTGACAGAAAAGCTGTTTAATATAATATTCAGTCAAACTGGAGAGACGAAGAGCAGCTGGTCAGGAGGGGGGGGGTCAAAGGGTGGAGGAACAGCGGGTGGAGGAACATCGGGTGGAGGAACAGTGGGTGGAGGAACAGCTGTTGGAGGAACAGCTGTTGAGGGAACAGTGGGTGGAGGAACAGCAGTTGGAGGAACATTGGTTGGAGGAAGATCTGGTGGATGAACAGCTGGTGGAGGAACAGTGGGTGGAGGAACAGCAGTTGGAGGAACAGTGGGTGGAGGAACAGTGGGTGGAGGAACAGCTGGTTGAGGAACAGCAGTTGGAGGAACAGCTGGTGGAGGAACAGCTGGTTGAGGAACAGCAGTTGGAGGAACAGCGGTTGAGGTTGGGGGCAGCGACCTGCTGGTCGAGGGGTGGCCTGTGATTGGTGGAGCCGAGGGGAGGCGGGTTTACCTGTTCTGGGGGAGGAGTTGAGGTGAAGTGGAGGCACCAGGCTGTGAGTGAAACACGTGACCACATCAGGAATTCGTTGTCTGCAGATTCAGTTCTCACCTGCTACATTGGCTCCTCCCACTGACACCTGATTGGATCCTCAGGAGGGAGACAGCGCGAGACAGACACGGACCAGCTGGGTGAATCGGCTGCTTGCGGAGCAGCCGGCACTAGGACCCGGGGGAAGGAAAAGACCCTCAGCAGTCAAGCTGGCGTGAATCAGCGAAGACTGCTGGTCCTACAAAATAAGAGCATGAAGTTAACTGAGGAGGAGACAAGGAGTCATATGAGGAAGAGACAAGGAGTCATATGAGGAGGAGACAAGGAGTCATATGAGGAGGAGACAAGGAGTCATATGAGGAAGAGACAAGGAGTCATATGAGGAGGAGACAAGGAGTCATATGAGGAGGAGACAAGGAGTTATATGTTTGTCTTATTTTGAAACTCCAGAGCGGAAGCGGCGCGCGGCGCTCCGGCCCCGTGTGGCGCGCGCTGCGCTCCTCTCCAACTCTCCTTCAGTCTGTCAGAGACTCTCTGAGCGCGCGCACACTGCACCGCTCTCTGTCACGCACTACCACGAGCACGCGCGTGCACACAGCCACGCACAGAGACTCGGAGGAGCCAGAGGGACCCGGACGGACCCGGACGGACCCGGACAGACCCGGACCACTGGTCTCAACTTATCCCGACCTGAGCGCGAGGACGAGACCCAGAACGGGACCCCGCACGGCGGAGCACCAAGAGGAGGAGACATGGACCCGCGGAGTCCCGGTACCGGTCCCGTCCTGGTCCTGGTCCACGTTCTACTTCTAGGATTCACTGAGGGACAATTCTTCCCAGGTACGCAGCTCGGTCCTTCAACTTGTGGGGGGTCTGGAGTCCGGAATCTAGACCCGCACGGGGGTCTGTGGGTCTGTTGTTGTGTCTGTGCGCGAGAGGAGAACCTGCTGCCGGGTTCTGGTTCCGATCAGATAGTTTGATGATGAAGAGGAGGAGGGTGAGGGTGATGAAGAGGAGGAAGAGGAGCGGGTCTGAGGTTCTCGGAGGTCTTGCTCCGGTGCGCGCGGCGGGCGGTTTATTATGATGATGATTATTATTATATTAATAATTATTATTGTTATGATGATGATAATAATAATAATAATAATAATAATAATTATGATCGTTGTCATTAGATTTGCTTTAATTATTATTAGCCGTATTTATTTATTTATTATAATAATATTTTCTCTTAATTTTAGTTTCAGTTTCTCTTCTCGATCTGGTTCTGTATTTCACCTCCTCCCGGTCCTGGTACCTGTAGGGACCTCCTGTAGGGACCTTCTCCCGGTCCCGGAACCTGTAGGGACCTCCTCCCGGTCCCGTCCCGGTGGTCTTCACCTTTAAGATCAACATGTGATCAGAAAGAGAACATCTCTGTCTCTGTCTCTCTCTCTGTCTCTCTCTCTGTCTCTCTCTCTCTCTCTTTCTCTCCCTCCCTCTCTGTCTCTCTCTTTCTCTCTCTCTCTCTCTCTCTCTCTCTCTCTGTCTCTCTCTCTGTCTCTGTCTCTCTCTCTCTTTCTCTCCCTCCCTCTCTGTCTGTCTCTCTCTGTCTCTCTCTTTCTCTCTGTCTCTTCTCTCTCTCTCTCTCTCTCTGTCTCTCTCTCTCTCTTTCTCTCCCTCCCTCTCTGTCTGTCTCTCTCTCTCTCTGTCTCTGTCTCTCTTTCTCTCCCTCCCTCTCTGTCTGTCTCTCTCTCTGTCTCTCTCTGTCTCTCTCTGTCTCTCTCTCTCTGTCTCTTTCTCTCTCTCTCTCTGTCTCTCTCTCTGTCTCTCTCTGTCTCTGTCTCTCTCTCTCTGTCTCTTTCTCTCTCTCTGTCTCTCTCTGTCTTTGTCTCTCTCTCTGTCTGTCTCTCTCTCTCTGTCTCTTTCTCTCTCTCTCTCTTTCTCTGTCTGTCTCTCTCTGTCTTTGTCTCTCTCTCTGTCTCTCCCTCCCTCTCTGTCTGTCTCTCTCTCTCTCTTTCTCTCCCTCCCTCTCTCTCTCTCTGTGTCTATGACTCTCTCTCTCTCTCTTTCTCTCCCTCCCTCTCTGTCTGTCTCTCTCTCTCTCTGTGTCTATGACTCTCTCTCTCTCTCTCTCTCTCCTTCTCTTTGGTATTCATGACCTGTCTGTCAGCAGAAAGACACTTTGAAGGGAAGACTGGCTCCAAACAGAGCCCCCCCCTCCCACCTCCCCCCTCTCTCCCCCTTTCTCTCTCGCTCCCCCCCTCTCTCTCTAACTCCATTGGAGGAAAGCTTTACTTCACGTTGGTGACATTTGGGCAGAAATAACTGTGAATGACTGTATAAGTTCAAATAAAATAATATAATATAATATACTATATTATATAATAATATCTACACATTTATAGAATAACATAATATAATATATTATATAATGATATCTACACATTTATAGAATAACATAATATAATATATTATATAATAATATCTACACATTTGTAGAATAACATAATATAATATAATATATCATAATATAATATAATATAACATAATATAATTTAATATAACATAATATAATATAATATATTTTAATAAATACACATTTATAGAATAACATAATATAATATAATATATTCTATAATAATATATACACGTTTATAGAATAACATAATATATAATAATGTAATATATAATATAATATATAATAAGCCTTGTGAGCTACTTTATCTTATATTATATTATAACATATTCTTCTTTATATTGTTGTTATTATTGTTATTGTCACTCTTGCTGGGAAATGTGTACGTTACATGAACTACACGGAACAGAGTGTGTGTGTGTGTGTGTGTATCTGTGTGTGTGTTTGTGTGAGTGTGTGTGTGTGCGTGTGTATCTGTGTGTGTGTGAGTGTGTGTGTGTGCGTGTGTGTATTTGTGTGTGTATCTGTATCTGTGTGTGTGTGTGTGTGTGTGTGTGTGTGTATCTGTGTGTGTGTGTGTGTGTGTGTGAGAGGAGCTGACAGCAGTCTGTTGGCTGGATGTCGTTTTCTCTTCTACCGTTAGGGGGCGATAGTGATACATCACACCCACCAACTCACACAAACATGCACACACACACAGAGATACACACACATGCACACACACGCACAGAGACACGGAGACACACAAACATGCACACACACACTTGTATGTGTGTGTATATGTGAGTGTGTGTGAGTATGTGTATGTGTGAGTGGGTATATGTGTGTGTGTGTGTGTGTGTGTGTGTGTGTGTGTGTGTGAGTGTGTATGTTTATGTGTGTCTCTGTGTGTGGAAGAGGAAAGGAGAGAGGAGAGAGGAGAGGAGAGGAGAGAGGAGAGGAAAGGAGAGAGGAGAGGAGGAGAGAGGAGAGGAGAGGAGGAGAGAGGAGAGGAGAGGAGAGGAGGAGAGGAGAGGAGGAGAGGAGAGGAGGCGAGAGAGAGAGGAGAGGAGAGGAGAGAGGAGGAGAGGAGAGGAGAGGAGGAGAGAGGAGAGGAGAGGAGAGGAGAGGAGGAGAGGAGAGGAGGAGAGGAGGGAGGAGAGGAGGAGGAGAGGAGGAGAGAGAGGAGAGGAGGAGGAGGAGAGGAGAGGAGGAGGAGGAGAGGAGAGGAGGAGGAGGAGAGAGGAGGAGAGGAGAGGAGGAGGGGAGGAGAGAGGAGAGAGAGGAGGAGAGGAGGAGGAGAGGAGAGAGAGAGAGGAGGAGGAGAGGAGGAGGAGGATGGGAGGAGAGAGGGGAGGAGAGGAGGAGAGGAGGAGAGGAGAGGAGGAGAGGAGGAGAGGAGAGGAGGAGAGGAGGAGAGGAGGAGGAGAGGAGGAGAGAGGAGAGGAGGAGGAGGAGGAGAGGAGGAGGAGACGAGAGAGGAGAGAGGAGAGGAGGAGGGGAGAGGAGAGGAGAGAGGAGAGGAGGAGAGAGAGGAGAGGAGGAGAGAGAGGAGGAGAGGAGAGGAGGAGAGAGGAGAGGGAGGAGAGAGAGGAGAGGAGGAGAGGAGGAGAGGAGGAGGAGAGGAGGAGGAGAGGAGAGGAGACAGGAGAAGAGAGGAGAGGAGAGGAGAGGAGAGGAGAGAGAGGAGAGGAGAGGAGAGGAGAGGAGAGAAGGGTAGGTGAGGAGAGGTAACATAAGAGAATAAAAGGAGGAGGAAGGAGATAGGGAGGAGACAGAAGGAGGAGAGGAGAGCACATGCACACATATTGGATCAGCAATGAGTAGAAGAACAAGGAGACATAGAAAAGGACCTTGAGGAGCAAGAAATAGGAGATGAGGATGAATGGAAGAAGGTGAGAGGACAGACATACAGGAGGAGGAGGAGGAGGACAGACATACAGGAGGAGGAGGAGGAGGACAGACATGCAGGAGGAGGAGGAGGAGGACAGACATGCAGGAGGAGGAGTGTGTGTGTGTGTGTCCTTACAGTGTGTGTGTGTGTCCTTACAGAGTGTGTGTGTGTGTCCTTACAGTGTGTGTGTGTGTCCTTACAGAGTGTGTGTGTGTCCTTACAGTGTGTGTGTGTGTGTCCTTACAGAGTGTGTGTGTGTGTCCTTACAGAGTGTGTGTGTGTCTCCTTACAGAGTGTGTGTGTGTCTCCTTACAGTGTGTGTGTGTGTCCTTACAGTGTGTGTGTGTGTCCTTACAGAGTGTGTGTGTGTGTCCTCTTAATCCGCAGCACTTATTCTATTGGCTGGACTAACTGACAGCCTGATAGCAGGACATGCTGGATGCTGAGGTGTGTGTGTGTCTGTGTGTGTGTATGTGTGTGTATGTGAGTGTGTGTTTGTGTATGTGTGTATGTGTGAGTGTGTATATGTGTGTGTGTATGTGAGTGTATGTATGTGTGAGTGTGTGTATGTGTATGTGAGTGTGTGTATGTGTATGTGTGTATGTATGTATGTGTGTGTGTATGTGAGTGTGTGTATGTGTGAGTGTGTGTATGTGTATGTGTGTATGTATGTGTGTGTATGTGTGCGTATGTGAGTGTGTGTGTGTGTGTGTGTATGTGCGTATGTGTGTGTGTATGTGAGTGTGTGTACGTGTATGTGTGAGTGTGTGTACGTGTATGTGTGAGTGTGTGTATGTGTGTGTGTATGTGAGTGTGTGTGTATGTCAGTGTGTGTACGTGTATGTGTGAGTGTGTATGTGTGTGTATGTGTGTGTGTGCCTGGATGTTCAGTGGAGCTGATGGATCACGTTCTGATGTCAATGATGCATTTAGAGAAATAAATGTTCAGTAGCATACTAACCAGGAACATACTAACTAACCAACTAACCAGGAACACACTAACTAACCAACTAACCAGGAACATACTAACTAACCAACTAACCAGGAACATACTAACTAACCAACTAACCAGGAACATACTAACTAACCAACTAACCAGGAACATACTAACTAACCAGGAACACACTAACGAACCAACTAACCAGGAACATACTAACTAACCAGGAACATACTAACTAACCAGGAACATACTAACTAACCAACTAACCAGGAACACACTAACTAACCAACTAACCAGGAACACACTAACTAACCAACTAACCAGGAACATACTAACTAACCAACTAACCAGGAACACACTAACTAACCAACTAAACAGGAACATACTAACTAACCAGGAACATACTAACTAACCAACTAACCAGGAACACACTAACTAACCAACTAACCAGGAACACACTAACTAACCAACTAACCAGGAACATACTAACTAACCAACTAACCAGGAACATACTAACTAACCAACTAACCAGGAACATACTAACTAACCAGGAACACACTAACGAACCAACTAACCAGGAACACACTAACGAACCAACTAACCAGGAACACACTAACTAACCAACTAACCAGGAACACACTAACTAACCAACTAACCAGGAACATACTAACCAGGAACACACTAACTAACTAACCAGGAACACACTAACTAACTAACCAGGAACACACTAACTAACCAGGAACTAATTAACTAACCAGAAACACACTAACTAACCAGGAACTAATTAGCTAACTAACCATGAACACACTAACTAACTAAGTAACTTACCAGGAACACACTAAATAACTAACCAGGAACACACTAACTAACCTGGAACACACTAACTAACTAACTAACCATGAACACACTAACTAACTAAGTAACTAACCAGGAACACACTAACTAACCAGAAACACACTAACTAACCAGGAACACATTAACTAACCAACTAACCAGAAACACACAAACTAACCAGGAACTAACTAACTAACCATGAACACACTAACTAACTAAGTAACTTACCAGGAACACACTAACTAACTAACCAGGAACACACTAACTAACCAACTAACCAGGATCACACTAACTAACCAACTAACCAGGATCACACTAACTAACCAACTAACCAGGAACACACTAACTAACCAGGATCACACTAACTAACCAACTAACCAGGAACACACTAACTAACCAACTAACCAGGATCACACTAACTAACCAACTAACCAGGAACACACTAACTAACCAGGAACACACTAACTAACCAGGATCACACTAACTAACCAACTAACCAGGATCACACTAACTAACCAACTAATCAGGATCACACTAACTAACCAGGATCACACTAACTAACCAACTAACCAGGAACACACTAACTAACCAGGAACACACTAACTAACAAGGATCACACTAACTAACCAACTAACCAGGAACACACTAACTAACCAACTAACCAGGAACACACTAACTAACCAGGAACACACTAACTAACTGGGGACCACGCTTCATCTCTGAGGTTCTACAGCGTTGTGGTTACATGAGGTCCAGAAGACACTGAGAGGGTTTCTTTATGTTGATCCAGATCAGAGGACAGGAAGTCAGAATGGGATGAAATAATGTCTCAAAAGACTTTAACGTCTCCTGGAATAAAGACTCTAACGTCTCCTGGAATAAAGACTCTAACGTCTCCTGGAATAAAGACTCTAACGTCTCCTGGACAAAAGACTCTAACGTCTCCTGGACAAAAGACTCTAACGTCTCCTGGACAAAAGACTCTAATGTCTCCTGGAATAAAGACTCTAACATATCCTGGACTAAAGACTCTAACGTCTCCTGGAATAAAGACTCTAATGTCTCCTGGACAAAAGACTCTAACATCTCCTGGAATAAAGACTCTAACGTCTCCTGGAATAAAGACTAACGTCTCCTGGAATAAAGACTCTAACGCTCCCACAAAGACTAATGTCTCCTGGAATAAAGACTAACATCTCCTGGACTAAAGACTCTAACATATCCTGGACTAAAGACTCTAATGTCTCCTGGAATAAAAACTCTAATGTCTCCTGGAATAAAGACTCTAACGTCTCCTGGAATAAAGACTCTAACGTCTCCTGGAATAAAGACTCTAACGTCTCCTGGACAAAAGACTCTAACGTCTCCTGGAATAAAGACTAATGTCTCCTGGAATAAAGACTAACATCTCCTGGACTAAAGACTCTAACGTCTCCTGGAATAAAGACTCTAAGGTCTCCTGGAATAAAGACTCTAACGTCTCCTGGAATAAAGACTAATGTCTCCTGGAATAAAGACTAACATCTCCTGGACTAAAGACTCTAACGTCTCCTGGAATAAAGACTCTAATGTCTCCTGGACTAAAGACTCTAACATCTCCTGGAATAAAGACTCTAAGGTCTCCTGGAATAAAGACTCTAACGTCTCCTGGAATAAAGACTCTAACGTCTCCTGGAATAAAGACTCTAACGTCTCTTGGACTAAAGACTCTAACAAGCTCGTTATGTCGAGGATGTTTTTAATGTCTTAATGAAGCTTAACGAGGTCGGAGGAAGTAATTAATCCATAAGTAATAAAAGATGTTAAACACTCAGTGACTGAATCAACAAGAGAGAGAGGGAGAGAGAGAGAGGGAGGAGAGAGAGAGAGAGAGGGAGGAGAGAGAGAGAGTACATAGCTTCTTTAAAAAAATAAAGTGCTTTAAAAAATCAGGTTGTTTAAAATACAAAACACCACACACAAAAAACATTTAAAAAATAAAACATGATTTTAATGTGATTTTAATAATCTTAGGCAGTGGTGGGACCGTGGTAAAATAGAAATTAGGCTCCTTTGTCAGCAGCACACTTTCAACGTCACTAGAGACGTCACCAGATCTATGAAGGACCTGGAGACTGAGATAGTGGACCTAGAAAGTTTGAGCGAGTCCACAGGAGATCGAGGACATATTGAAGTCCTCAAAAGTAAAAAGGCGGCTCTCGCCGACCTGTTCGAAGTTAGAGTACAAGGCGCACTGGTCAGGTCCCGATTCCAGAACATCGCGGAGATGGACACTCCCTCTAGCTTCTTCTTCGGCCTGGAGAAGAGGAGTGGGCAGGGGCGAGTGATCCACTCACTGCTGACGGACGCAGGGCAGCCGGTTGTGGAACCAAGCCAGATCCGGAAGCGAGCGGTGGGGTTTTACTCCTCCCTTTATGCCACTGAGTATAGGGAGGAGGAAGAGTCGACGGAGGGGCTCTGTGGGGAGCTGCCTCAGGTCTCCGAGGAGAAGAATGAGGGGCTCGACAGACCCATAACCCCCCAAGAGCTGAAAGCTGCCCTGCAGGGAATGCAGGGAGGGCGCGCCCCCGGAATCGACAGCCTCCCCGCTGAATTTTACAAAAAATACTGGGATGTCCTCGGAGGGGACATCCTAGAAGTCTTCAACGAGAGTCTGGCCTCTGGTTCCATGCCGATGTCCTGCCAGAGGGCAGTGCTAACCCTGCTGCCTAAAAAAGGAAACCCGCAGGACATCGGTAACTGGCGCCCTGTGTCTCTGCTGTGTGTAGATTACAAGCTTCTGTCCAGGGTCCTCGCCTCCAGGCTGAGGGGAGCTATGGAGCAGGTCCTCCATCGACCAGACCTACTGTGTGCCCGCAGGTCCATGGTGGACAACGTCCACCTCATTCGGGACGTTTTGGAGGTCTCCAGCTCGTTGGGTATGGACACTGGTCTGATTTCTCTAGATCAGGAAAAGGCTTTTGACCGCGTTGAACACGGCTTCCTCTGGAAAGTTCTGGGGAAGTTTGGGTTCAGCGCTGGCTTCATAGCTAAGATCAAGGTGTTGTACAGTAATGTTGAGAGTGTGCTGAAGATAAACGGCAGGCTGTGTGCTCCTTTTAGAGTGAGTAGAGGGTCCGCAGGCTGTGCTCTGTCCGGGATGCTCTACGCACTCCCTCGAGCCCCTCCTCATTAAAATACGCTCTAGCTTACATGATTTGGTTTTACCTGGTTTTAATAAATAAAATAAAATTATCGGCGTATGCCGACGACGTCGTTGTTTTTATTAAAAACCAAAAAGATGTAAACCTTTTAAATCAAATTGAACAGGATTTTAGCACGGCATCGTCAGCGAGGGTGAACTGGAAGAAGAGCGAAGCCCTCGCTGTGGGGGAGTGGCGTGGCGGCCTCCCGGTTCTTCCACAAAAGCTCATATGGAAAAAGGACGGTTTTAAATATTTAGGAATATACCTGGGGAAGCCGAGCATGGTCCAGAAGAACTGGGAGGGCGTCACAGAGAAGATAGAGGGGAAACTTTCCAAGTGGAAGTGGCTGCTCCCCCAGATGTCTTTTAAAGGTAGAGTAATGGTTTTAAACAATCTTATTGCATCCCAACTGTGGCACAGGTTGACCGTTTTAGACCCTCCCTCGGGCTTCTTAGCCCACATACAAAGGAAAATTGTGGATTTATTTTGGGAGGGTCTACACTGGGTGCCACAGGGGGTGCTGTTTTTAGCCAGAGAGGAGGGGGGACAGGGCCTTGTCCACCTGGGACGGCCACTTTTAGATTACAGTTTGTTCAGAAGTTTTTAACGAGTCCGGGGTTTTTAGTGTGGCGAGACGTGGCCAGCTGCATCCTCAGACGTGCTGACAACCTGGGGCTGGATACTGCTCTGTTTTTAATAGACTCCAGCTTTTTAAAACTAAGTGGGCTGCCTCCTTTTATCAGGGTGTTTTAAGTCATGGGCCCTTTTTAAACACGAAAGGTGCCCACAGTCTGACTCTCTGTTCTGGTTGTTGAGAGAACCATTAATTTATAATGCAAGAATGGACACTAGCAGCAGCCGCCACCCCTGGACTATCGGGGGGCGCTGCGAACAAAGACCCTTGCCTGCAGCAGTTGGTGGATGCAGGCCGACGCTGAGCAACCCCTGCCCTGGGCTCCCTGCTGGGGATGCATTCCGACCGGGTGGCGAGGAGGCTCCTGGAGTTGTGGAGGCAGAGGCTGACCGGGTTGAAGAGGAGCCTCCTCAACGACTACAGCCAGCAGAGAGCAGAGCCGGACCCTGCAGACCCCTTCCCAGACATCTCCCTCAGCCCGGGGCTAGGGGGACTCACCGGCCCCCTGCTAAAGACAACCCACCCAGAAACATTTACAGTGAGAAAAGCAGACAAGAAGACTTTGTATTTTAACCTCGTGAAGAGTATCAACAGGTCCAGACTGTGCAACAGACCGCCCACTGTGTGGTCAGAGAGACTTGGGCATGGAGGCCCTGGCCCGCAGTGGGGGGTCCTATACAAGCCTCCCCTGAAGAAAAGGACCGCTGACCTCCAGTGGCGGATTTTACATGGTGCTGTCGCGTCCAACGCTTTTATTTCGGTAATCAATCCCGCTGTCCTGAGCCAGTGCCCCTTCTGTGACCTCCGGGAGACTATCTGCCATGTTTTTAACGAGTGTAAGATACTTTTGAGTTTCTTCGCCTTTTAACATTGGTTTTAGTCTTTTAATGTGGTTTTACAGAGAAGGTTTTATCATGGGAGCTGCCTACAAAAACGGAAAAGAAAAAGTGGCAGCTCCTTAATTTTTATCCGCCAAGCCAAATGGTCATTTATTTAACAAGGAAGTCCCGGTGGAGAACAGAGAGGGGCAGGAGGTCGGGGCAGTGTGGTTTGTAACATCAGAGCCAGACTCTGGCTGGAGTTCAGGTTTTATAAACACATTGGAGACCTGGATGCTTTTAAACAACGCTGGTGTTTTAACGGTATTGTTTGTTCTGTGGTGGAGGAGGAGCTGGTATTTGCACCACTTTTTATTAGGTAAAACATGTTTAATTTTTTACAATTTTTTTTACATTTTTGTTTTGTTTGCTGATTTTTTAAAACACGTAGTGGACCCTGACCTTAGAGAACCGGTCCGTAGTGGACCCTGACCTTAGAGAGAACCTCTGTAAGACCTGAAGAATCCTATGTTTAAAATAGGGACCCCCCTAAAAGGGAAGTCCTCTCTGCCCAGAGATCTTATCTCTCTAGGGACCCTGACCTTGAAACCTCCTTGCTCTTAGAACCTTGTCCCGAGAACAGTTCCTGGGGTGTATTGGGGCCGAGAAGGTTGTAATTTAAAAAAGTTTCTATGCTGACACCATTGTGTGTGTGTGTGTGTGTGTGTGTGTGTGTGTGTGTGTGTGTGTGTGTGTGTGTGTGTGTGTGTGTGTGGTGGGGTTGTGTGTGGTGGTGGGGGTGGGGGGGGGGTTTTACAGGGGTTAATTTTGGAGGTGGCCACAGTGGAATGGCCTCAACAAAAACACACTCACCCCTTCTCTCCCACCCAGGGCCTTCTCCTCACTTTTTTTGTCACCCAATCTTTTTCCCTTTTTTTTTATATAAAACATGGTTGTTTGGGTTTTTATAATTTTAAAATACCCTAAAAAATTGATGAAAAAAAATTTCCTTCCCCAAAAAAAACAAAACCTAAAAAAACCCCCCCCAAAAACCCAAAAAACAAAACAACAAAACCCCACCCCCCAAAAAAAAAAACCCCCAAACCCCCCCAAAACCCCAAAAAAACCCAAAAAACAAAAAACCCCCCCAAAACCCCAAAAACCCCAAAAAAAAAAACAACCCCAAAAACCCAACAAAAAAACAAACCCCCAAAAACCAAAAACCCCCTAACCAAAACCCAAAAACCCCTTTTTTTCCCCCCAAACCCCCCCCTTTTTTTTCCCCCAGACCCACAAAAAACCCGGGGGGGAAAAGGGGGGCTGTTTTGGGTTTTAGGCCGGGGCCCCCGGGGACCAAATTTGGGGGGTGGGAAAAACCCCTGGTGGGGCCCCCTAAACCAAAAAACCCCCCCTTTTTTCCCCCAAAACCCGGGAAAAACCCAACCCTCCCGGCTGTTGGAAAAACCCCAGCCCCTTTTACTTGGGGTTTAAAAAAGGAAAGGGGGGGAAAAAAAAGGGGGGGGGGATAAAAAAATTTTTTAAAAAAGGGGTAAAACCCCCTTTTAAAACCAAAATTCCCCCGGGGGCCCCTTGGGGAAAACCGCCCCCCCGGGTCTTTGCCCGGTTCAGGACGTTGGGGCGAAAAACGCACACAGAGCTAAAAAGGGGGCGGGACGCTGTTTATGTGAATAAACGGTGGTGCCACCGGCCCTTGTGCGTGAAGGGCCTTGGGAACATTGAACTGTTGGCCGGGGGGTGCGCCCGTACTATTTGGGAGAGTTCCGTCCCCCTTTTTGGGTTTGGTTGTCACTCCAAATGGGGCCCCCCCTTGCCCCTGCTGAATCATCAGCCTGGAGCATTCATGGCTATCACTGGGATTTTAACCCACCACATTGGATAAAGCTTGCCAACCTTCCATCAATAATGATGCCCAACAAGGAACAATAAAACCTGGATTGCTGTATGCTAATACAAGCAAAAGCGCCACGCCCTTCCCCCCGGCAGGTCTGATCAGACCTGGTCCGGGTGACACCCCGGTATGTTCCTCTGGTGAAGAGGCTGCGGTGACCACCAGGACTGTGAGGAGGTGGTCTCTGGAGGCTAACGGCCTCGGACTGCTTGAGTCAACGGACTGGGATGTGTGTGTGGACCGCAGGAGGACATCAACAGTATGACCGACTGCATCACGGAATACATCAAGTTCTGTGGAACCCCCTTTTTTTCTTCAAAAAAACGGGTTCCCAGCCCCAGGTTTGCACTTGAATCACGGCCCCTTCGAACCTAAAACCCGGTTTAAAAAAACTTTGCAAATGTAAAAAAAGTGGCCTCCGGCCCAGGGGGACGGCCCGTCCCCCCCTCGGTAAAACCCCCCCCCTGTGGCCCGGTGCCTAAAATAAATCCCTTTTTTTGGTTGGAAGGGGGGGGGTTTAAACGTAAAGGCCCAATTTGGGATAAAAAATTTTTTAAAAACCGTCCCTTACCAAAAAAATCTGGGGCAGCCAACGGAAAGTTTCCCCCCTTTTTGTAGCCCCCCAGTTCTTCGGACCAGCTGGTTTCCCCAGGTTTTCCTTTTTAAAAACCGTTTTCCAAGGGTTTTGGGGCCGGGAGACGCCCCCCCCGGGGGTTTTTCCCCAGCATTGGAGGCCCGGCAAAATTTTAATTTGAAAAAAGGTTTTTCTTTTGGGTTTTAAATAAAAAAGGCGCTGGTACCCGAAAACATTTTTTTAAAAAAACCGGTCCAAAACCCATTGGCTGAGGATTTTTGGGGGGGGGGAACCCCGGGACACCCGCCCCCCCCAAAATTGGACACACAGCCCCCCCACCGCCATTTAACTTTACTGACAACATTAAGCAAAAACCCCCCCCCCCCCCCCCCCCCCCCCCCCCCCCCCCCCCCCCCCCCCCCCCCCCCCGGGGGGGGGGGGGGGGGGGGGGGGGGGGGGGGGGGGGGGGGGGCCCCGGCCGGGTCCCCGGGGAGGCGGGGCCCGGGGGAATAAAAAAGCGCCGGGGGAAAAATGTCCCCCCCCGGGGGTTTCCCCCCACCCCGGGAACCGGGCCCCCGTTTAATTTCTTTGGGGGAAAGTTTTGAGAACCCAGCGAAAGGTAAACCTGGGGAGCAAGGACCCTCAGGGGCTGGGCCAACCCCAGGGGCAACAAGGGAGGGTTCTCCCTGAGCGATACTGGCTCCAAGGTGGAGGGCAGCCAGGGGCTCCGGGGCCCCCCACTACTTTTTTCAAAAGGAGTCACAGCCCCCCCGGTCTCCTACATACACCCCCAAAAACCCTCCCCTTGTCCCCTCTACCTGCACATCCCGAGCCCTAATAAAATGGGCTTCCACCCCCTCTCTCTGTAAACGACCGTGAAAGCCTGGAAACTAACCGGGCCGGGGTTCCCCCTGATGGACGCCCAGGTCCTAAAGCCTGCGCCACCCAGCTTTCTGGTTCCTCACGCTCTAAACCTGCCTGAGCTGGGAGTCCGTGCGTGAAGCGGTGCCTGCCCTGTCCAAAGAGTCACCAATTCCTCAGCCCACGTCGCCCACCTCCCAGTATAAGTCTAACTGTTTTCCCCATCCCCAGTAAAATCTTTACCTCTGAAATTTTTTAAAAAAAAAAAATTTTTAAAAAATCTTACCCGGGGCCCCCCCCCTTATCCCGGGGTTTTGGGGGCCCTTTTTAAAAATTTAAAGGTTTAAAAACCCTCCCCTGGTGGAAGTTTTCCCCTGGGTCCTTTATTGGGGCCCAACCCCCAAGTAAAAGGGGGGTTTAATTAAAATTTTGGAAAATTTTCCCTTTTTCCTTTTAAAAACCACCCAAAAAAACCCCCCCTTTAAAAAAGGGGGCCCCCATTTTTTAAATTTAAAGCCCCCCTTTAATTTTTTTTAAAAAATTAAAATCCCCCCCCCCTTTTTTTTTTTCCCCCCAACCCCAAACCCCCTGGGGGGGCCCCCCCAGGGGGGGTTTTCCCTTTTCCCCCACCCCCCCCCCCCCCCGGGGCCCTCCCTTTTAAAAAAACCCCCCCTTTTCCTAAATTATTTCCCCCAGGGGGGGTTTTCCCCCTTTTCCCCCTTTGAATTTTTTTGGGGGGAAAACAAAAACCCCCCAAAAAACCCGGGGGAAAGCTCCCCCGGGGGTGCCCCCTCCCGGGGGAAAATTTTTAAAAACCCGGGGTTATTTCCCCCCCTTTCCCCTTACACCCCGGGGTCTTCCCCCTCGGGGGGGGTTTTTTCTTTTTTCCCCCCCGGGGCCTCTACCCCCCGCCAACCCCCTAAAAAAATTTTTTTTTTTACTTTTTCTTTCCCTTGGGGGGGGGGGCCCCCCCCTTTTTCCCTAAAACCCCCAAACCCCCCCCCAAAAAACCCAAAACACCCCCATTTTTTTTTTTTTCCCCCTTTCCCCCCCTTTACCCCCACACCCCCCTTTTAAAAACCCCCCCTTTTTTCTAAAACCCCCAAAAAAGGGGGAAGAAAAAAAAGGGGGGGAAAAAAAAAAAAAGGGGGGGGGGGGCCCCCCCCGTTAGCCAGGGGGCCTCCAATGCCAGTCTTGAAAAATTAAGGTTCTCTCAACCCAGCGAAGTCAGACTTGCACCTTTGTGTTTAAAAGGGCCCAGCTTAAAAACACCCTGTAAAAAGGAGGCAGCCCCTTAGTTTTAAAAATGTAGTTTTAAAAAAAGGTTCCACCCCAGGGTCAGACGTTGAAAGGGCCACGCTCCCCATAAAACCCCACTGTTAAAACTTCTAAAAACGAAATCAAAAGTGGCCCGCCCGGGGGCCGGGTGGAAAAGGCCCTGCCCCTCCCCGGCTAAAACCACCCCTGTACCCATTTCCCTCCCAAAAAAATCCCCCATTTTTTGTATGTTGGCTAAGAAGCCGAGGAGGGTCTAAACGGTCAACCTGTGCCACAGTTGGGATGCAATAAGATTGTTTAAAACCAGTACTCTACCTTTAAAAGACATCGGGGGAGCAGCCACTTCCACTTGGAAATTTTCCCCTCTATCTTCTCTGTGACGCCTCCCAGTTCTTCTGGACCATGCTGGGTTTTCCCCCAGGTATATTCCTAAATATTTAAAACCGTCCTTTTCCATATGAGTTTTGTGGAAGAACCGGGGGCCACGCCACTCCCCACAGCGAGGGCTTCGTTTTTCTTCCAGTTCCCCCCGCTGATGATGCCGTGCTAAAATCTGTCATTTGATTTAAAAGGTTTACATCTTTTGTTTTAAAAAAAACAAGGGTCGGCATAGCCGAAAAAATTTTTTTAAAAAACCAGGAAAAACCAAACCATGAGGCTAGAGCGTATTTTAATGAGGAGGGGTGGGGAGTGCGGAGCATCCCCCAAAGGGCCTCCACCCCAAAATTTGCAAAATTTTTTTAAGGTGCCCCCCATAACCCCCCACCTGGTGGGGGGCCCCTTCCCCCCCCTCCCCGTGGGCCCCGGGTTCCCGGGTGGCAGCCGGGGTGCCCCCTTTCCCAAAAAATTTCCCCAAAAAGGGGCCGTGGAAGGAATTACACCCGTAAGGAGGGTTTTTGGTTTTTTGGGTTTTAAAACATCCCCTTGTGCTTAAAATTCCCCCGAAAAAAAAACCCCGGGGCACTTTCTTAAAAAACCCCATTTCGGGATTTTAAAACCCTTCCCCCCTTGCCCCGGGGGAGCAAAATTTTTAAAAACCCTTTAAAAAGGGGAACCCCAGAAACCCCCTACTTTTTGACCCCATCCCCTTTCCCCCGGAAAAAAAAAACCCCCCTCCGAGTTTTTTAAAAAGGGTCCCACCCCTCCCCAAGGGGGGGGGGGGGGAAAAAGAAAGGGAAAAAAAAAAGGGGGGGTTTTCCTTATTCTTCCCCCAAAATTTTAAAAACCCCAATGAGGAAAAAAAAATTTAAAACAAATAAAACCCCCCCAAAACCCCACCCATTAAAACACACAACCCCCACCTCCCCTAAACCCCCCCTTTCCCCCCCCTTTTAAAAACTTTTAAAACCCAAAACCTGTTTTTAAATTTTTTATTGGAAATCAATTTTAAACCACGGGGTGGGGGGGTTTATTTTTTTTTTTTTTGGGGGGGTTTTTTATTTTTTTTTTGGGACCCTTTTTTGGGGGGTACAAATTTTTTAATAACAAAAAGAAAACCCCTTTCCTGGTTTTTTTTAAAAAACCCCTCCCCCCAATTTAAAATAAGCTCTTTTTATAATTTATCTTTTTTTTTTTTTTCTCTTCAAACCCAACCCCTCCCCCTTCCACCCAAAAATAAACCCCACCCCCCCCCCTTCCCCACCCCCTACGGGGAAACCCACCTCCCCCTCCCCACCACTGAGGGGGCCCCCGAGGCGGCGACCGCCTCCCTGTTTTTAACGTGGGGGGCGTGGGGGCCCAGGCCTGCCCCAAATGGGCCCTTTGCCCCAGGCCTTTCCTTGGTCTTCTTTGGTTTTCCGTAAAAATTTTATTTCATCCCACGGCCCAACGCAGTTTAAAAATCCCCCTCCCTTTAAAACCCCCCCCCCCAAAACCCCTACTTACCTTTTTGCCATTCCCCCCTTTAACCCCTAATTCCTCTCCCGGGAGCCCCCTCTGAAATTTTATGGTTTAAAAAAACCCTTCTCACCTGCGGGGGAACCCCTTCTCCCTTCCTGGGCCCCGGGGGGGCCCTTTCACCGCCCCCCCTGGGGGACCCCCCCCAGCCCCGGTCCAAAAACCCATTCCCTCTGGCCCATTCCCCCAAAAAAAATTTTTAAAGCCCAAAAAACCCCAAAAATGGTCCCACCCCCTTCTCCCCGGGTTGTTGGGGGGAAAAAAAAAAAGGGGGGAAAAAGGGGAAGGGAAAAGGGCCCTTTTCCCCCCCTCAAAGGTCCCCTTCCCCCCCGGGAGCCCCACCCCCCTTTAACCCATCTTTCACCCCCCACCCCTAAACCCACCCCCCCACCCTCATCCCTCCCCAACCCCCAAACCCACCCCCCCCACCCACCCACCTTCCCTCCCCCCCCTCCCCCCCACCCCCCTTTTACCGGCCCCAGTTTCACCCGGGGCCCCCCATTATTTTTAGGTTAGGGATGGGGTTTTTGGCCCTTTCCCCATGTTTTAATGGGGTTTTTTAAAAAGGGTTTGCCCCCCTAATGGGAAAGCTCATCTCCCCCTGGTTTAACCCCCCTTCATTAATAACAGCCTCCCCCCCTAATTAAAAAGCCCCCCAAAAACCCATTTTTAAATTTTAAAGTTTCCCTGCACCCCCCCCCCCCCACCTTCCCCCCCTAAACCCCGCCCCCCCCAAAAAACCCCCCCCCAAACCTTCCCAAAACCCTTCCCCCTACCCCCCCTCAAAAGACCCTAGGGTTATCTAAGTCATTTAAAAAACCTTAAACCGCTCCCCCCCCACCCCCCCAAAAAGCCCACCCCGGTCAGTTCAGCCCCTTCCTTTGTCTCTTTTTTTCCCTGTAAAAACCCCCGAAAACCCTCATTAGTCCCTCATTCCCTTCACCTGGTCCTCACGCCTTCTCACCTGCAGCCCCCCCCCTCATTAGTTCCTCATTCCCTTCACCTGGTCCTCACGCCCTTCTCACCTCCAGCCCCTCCCCTGATTAGTCCCTCATTCCCTTCACCTGGTCCTCACGCACCTGCAGCCCCTGCAGCCCCTCATTAGTCCCTCATTCCCTTCACCTGGTCCTCACGCCCTTCTCACCTGCAGCCCCTCCCTCATTAGTGCCTCATTCCCTCCACCTGGTCCTCACGCCCACTCACCTGCAGCCCCTCCTCATTAGTCCCTCATTCCTTCACCTGGTCCTCACCCTTCTCACCTGCAGCCCCCCTCATTAGTCCCTCATTCCTTCACCTGGTCCTCACGCCTTCTCACCTGCAGCCCCTCCCTCATTAGTCCTCATTCCCTTCACCTGGTCCTCACGCCCTTCTCACCTGCAGCCCCTCCCTCGTTAGTCCCTCATTCCCTTCACCTGGTCCTCACGCCTTCTCACCTGCAGCCCCTCCCTCGTTAGTCCTCATTCCCTTCACCTGGTCCTCACGCTTCTCACCTGCAGCCCCTCCTCGTTAGTCCCTCATTCCCTTCACCTGGTCCTCACGCCCTCTCACCTGCAGCCCCTCCCTCATTAGTCCTCATTCCCTTCACCTGGTCCTCACGCCCTTCTCACCTGCAGCCCCTCCCTCATTAGTCCTCATTCCCTTCACCTGGTCCTCACGCCCCTCACCTGCAGCCCCTCCCTCATTAGTCCTCATTCCCTTCACCTGGTCCTCACGCCCTCACCTGCAGCCCCTCCTCATTAGTCCCTCATTCCTTCACCTGGTCCTCACGCCTTCTCACCTGCAGCCCCTCCCTCATTAGTCCCTCATTCCCTTCACCTGGTCCTCACGCCTTCTCACCTGCAGCCCCTCCCTCGTTAGTCCCTCATTCCCTTCACCTGGTCCTCACGCCTTCTCACCTGCAGCCCCTCCCTCATTAGTCCCTCATTCCCTTCACCTGGTCCTCACGCCCTTCTCACCTGCAGCCCCTCCCTCATTAGTCCCTCATTCCCTTCACCTGGTCCTCACGCCCTTCTCACCTGCAGCCCCTCCCTCATTAGTCCCTCATTCCTTCACCTGGTCCTCACGCCTTCTCACCTGCAGCCCTCCCTCATTAGTCCCTCATTCCCTTCACCTGGTCCTCACGCCCTCTCACCTGCAGCCCCTCCCCTCATTAGTCCCTCATTCCCTTCACCTGGTCCTCACGCCTTCTCACCTGCAGCCCCTCCCTCATTAGTCCCTCATTCCCTTCACCTGGTCCTCACGCCCTCTCACCTGCAGCCCCTCATTAGTCCCTCATTCCCTTCACCTGGTCCTCACGCCCTCTCACCTGCAGCCCCTCCCCTCATTAGTCCCTCATTCCCTTCACCTGGTCCTCACGCCCTTCTCACCTGCAGCCCCTCCCCTCATTAGTCCCTCATTCCCTTCACCTGGTCCTCACGCCCTTCTCACCTGCAGCCCCTCCCCTCATTAGTCCCTCATTCCCTTCACCTGGTCCTCACGCCCTTCTCACCTGCAGCCACTCCCCTCATTAGTCCCTCATTCCCTTCACCTGGTCCTCACGCCTTCTCACCTGCAGCCCCTCCGTCATTAGTCCCCCATTCACTTCACCTGGTCCTCACGCCTTCTCACCTGCAGCCCCTCCCTCATTAGTCCCTCATTGCCTTCACCTGGTCCTCACGCCCTCCTCACCTGCAGCCCCTGCCCTCGTTAGTCCCTCATTCCCTTCACCTGGTTCTCACCCTCTCACCTGCAGCCCTCCCTCGTTAGTCCCTCATTCCCTTCACCTGGTCCTCACGCCCTTCTCACCTGCAGCCCCTCGTTAGTCCTCATTCCCTTCACCTGGTCCTCACGCCTCTCACCTGCAGCCCCTCCCTCGTTAGTCCTCATTCCCTTCACCTGGTCCTCACGCCCTTCTCACCTGCAGCCTCCCTCGTTAGTCCCTCATTCCTTCACCTGGTCCTCACGCCTCTCACCTGCAGCCCTCCCTCGTTAGTCCCTCATTCCCTTCACCTGGTCCTCACGCCCTTCTCACCTGCAGCCCCTCCTCGTTAGTCCCTCATTCCCTTCACCTGGTCCTCACGCCTCTCACCTGCAGCCCCTCCCTCGTTAGTCCCTCATTCCCTTCACCTGGTCCTCACGCCCTCACCTGCAGCCCTCCCTCATTAGTCCTCATTCCTTCACCTGGTCCTCACGCCTCTCACCTGCAGCCCCCTCCTCATTAGTCCCTCATTCCCTTCACCTGGTCCTCACGCCCTTCTCACCTGCAGCCCCTCCCTCGTTAGTCCCTCATTCCTTCACCTGGTCCTCACGCCTCTCACCTGCAGCCCCTCCTCATTAGTCCCTCATTCCTTCACCTGGTCCTCACGCCTCTCACCTGCAGCCCCTCCCTCATTAGTCCCTCATTCCCTTCACCTGGTCCTCACGCCTCTCACCTGCAGCCCTCCCTCATTAGTCCCTCATTCCCTTCACCTGGTCCTCACGCCCTTCTCACCTGCAGCCCTCCCTCGTTAGTCCCTCATTCCCTTCACCTGGTCCTCACGCCCTTCTCACCTGCAGCCCCTCCTCATTAGTCCCTCATTCCTTCACCTGGTCCTCACGCCCTTCTCACCTGCAGCCCTCCCTCATTAGTCCCTCATTCCCTTCACCTGGTCCTCACGCCTCTCACCTGCAGCCCCTCCCTCGTTAGACCCTCATTCCCTTCACCTGGTCCTCACGCCCTCTCACCTGCAGCCCCTCCCTCATTAGTCCCTCATTCCCTTCACCTGGTCCTCACGCCCCTCTCACCTGCAGCCCCTCCCCTCGTTAGTCCTTCATTCCCTTCACCTGGTCCTCATGCCCTTCTCACCTGCAGCCCCTCCCCTCGTTAGTCCCTCATTCCCTTCACCTGGTCCTCACGCCCTCTCACCTGCAGCCCCTCCCCTCATTAGTCCCTCGTTCCCTTCACCTGGTCCTCACGCCCTTCTCACCTGCAGCCCCTCCCTGTTAGCCCTCCTTCCGGTCCCTCACCCTTCACCTTCTCACCTGCAGCCCCTCCCCTCGTTAGTCCCTCACTATTTAGCTCCCTCACTTCCACTTGTCCTCTGCCAGATTGTCTTGTGTTTTCGTGCCAAGTTCTCCAGCGTTATTAGAGTTTATTCCTGACCTCTGATTCTCTGCCCCGCCCCTTTTTGGACTTGTTTGCTTCTTGGACTGATCTCCCGGTTCTGACCCAGCCTGTTCTCAACCAAAGACAGTAATCTTTGTGACTCCTGTCTGAGTCGTGCTGTTGGGTCCACTCTAATAGCGCCGTGACAGAAAGCCTCTAATGGCTGTTTGTGCCTCGAGGGAAAGACGTGTTAACATGAGAGAGTCTTTAAACGAGGTGTGTGTGTGTGTGGGTGTGTGTGTGTGGGTGTGTGTGCATCATGGTGATGAAGAGGAAGTCTGATACGACTAACGAGTGTAAATGATGTGAGCTCAGGCACAATAATCAGCTCCACATGCATGACTACACACACACATACACACACATACCCACACACAGACACAGACACACACATACACAGACACACACACACACGTTAGGTCAAGCAGAACATTTATAATAATGTATCAGAACTGAATCTTTTTAAGTTCACGAGTCGCTTTGAGAGGAAAAGACTGAGAACACTGAGTGTGTGTGTGTGAGTGTAGTGTGTGTGAGTGTAGTGTGTGTGTGTTGTGTGTGTGTGAGTGTAGTGTGTGTGTGTGTTGTGTGTAGTGTGTGTGTGTTGTGTGTGTGTGAGTGTAGTGTGTTTCAGTTTTCAGTTTATTTGTATAGCCCATTTTCACAAATTACAAATGTGTCTCAGAGTGCTTGACAATCTGTACACATAGACATCCCTGACCTTTGACCTTTGACCTCACATGGGATCAGGAAAAACTCCCAAATAACCCTTCAGGGGTAAAAGGTCAGAACCCTTGAGGAGAGAACAGAGGAGGATCCCTCTCCAGGATGGACAGAACAATAGATGTCATGTGACCAGAGGGACAGTTGTGTGTGTGTGTGTGTAGTGTGTGTGTGTGTAGTGTGTAGTGTGTGTGTGTGTAGTGTGTAGTGTGTGTGTGTAGTGTGTGGTGTGTGTGTGTGTGTGTGTGTGTGTGTGTGTGTGTGTGTGTGTGTGTGTGTGTGTGTAGTGTGTGTGTGTGTGTGTGTGTGTGTGTGTGTGTGTGTGTGTGTAGTGTGTGTGTGTGTGTGTGTGTGTGTAGTGTGTGTAGTGTGTGTGTGTGTGTGTGTGTAGTGTGTGTGTGTGTGAGTGTAGTGTGTAGTGTGTAACGTGTCCCTCTCCCCAGGCTGTACCTTTGAGGCCTCCTACTCCTCCTGTGGCTACAGCGTTTCTCTCGGAGCCGACGGCTTCACCTGGGAGCAGCTGACCTCCTGGGAGACGACCCCCGGGGACCCGGAGCTGCCCACAGGTACGTCCTCAGGTTGACCTCTTCAGGCTCAGGTTGACCCCTTAAGGTTCAGGTTGACCTATTCAGGTTCAGGTTGACCTCTTAATGCTCAGGTTGACCCCTTAATGTTCAGGTTGACCCCTTAATGCTCAGGTTGACCTCTTCAGGTTCAGGTTGACCCCTTAATGCTCAGGTTGACCTCTTCAGGTTCAGGTTGACCCCTTAATGCTCAGGTTGACCTCTTCAGGTTCAGGTTGACCCCTTAATGCTCAGGTTGACCTCTTCAGGTTCAGGTTGACCCCTTAATGCTCAGGTTGACCTCTTCAGGTTCAGGTTGACCTCTTAATGCTCAGGTTGACCTATTCAGGCTCAGGTTGACCCCTTAAGGTTCAGGTTGACCTATTCAGGTTCAGGTTGACCTCTTAATGCTCAGGTTGACCGCTTAATGTTCAGGTTGACCCCTTAATGCTCAGGTTGACCTCTTCAGGTTCAGGTTGACCCCTTAATGTTCAGGTTGACCTCTTCAGGCTCAGGTTGACCTCTTCAGGTTCAGGTTGACCCCTTAATGCTCAGGTTGACCTATTCAGGCTCAGGTTGACCCCTTTAGGTTCAGGTTGACCCCTTAATGCTCAGGTTGACCTCTTCAGGCTCAGGTTGACCTCTTCAGGTTCAGGTTGACTACTTAATGTTCAGGTTGACCTCTTCAGGTTCAGGTTGACTCCTTAATGCTCAGGTTGACCTCTTCAGGTTCAGGTTGACCCCTTAATGCTCAGGTTGACCTCTTCAGGTTCAGGTTGACCCCTTAATGCTCAGGTTGACCCCTTCAGGCTCAGGTTGACCTCTTCAGGCTCAGGTTGACCCCTTTAGGTTCAGGTTGACCCCTTAATGCTCAGGTTGACCTCTTCAGGCTCAGGTTGACCTCTTCAGGTTCAGGTTGACCCCTTAATGTTCAGGTTGACCTCTTCAGGTTCAGGTTGACCTCTTAATGTTCAGGTTGACCCCTTAATGCTCAGGTTGACCTCTTCAGGTTCAGGTTGACCCCTTAATGTTCAGGTTGACCTATTCAGGCTCAGGTTGACCTCTTCAGGCTCAGGTTGACTTCTTCAGGCTCATTCATCTCCTTTCCTCCGTTAGTTCTTATCCTCTCTTATTCTCTCTCTCTTCACCTCCGTGGTGTTGGTCCGGTGATCCGGCCTCAGAGGTCTCTCTTCTTTTACACGAGGTCCATGAGTCCTGTCGCTCTGGGGATCAGGGTCAGGGTCAGGATCAGGATCAGGGTCAGGATCAGGGTCAGGATCAGGATCAGGGTCAGGATCAGGATCAGGGTCAGGATCAGGGTCAGGATCAGGGTCAGGGTCAGGAACAGGATCAGGATCAGGGTCAGGATCAGGATCAGGGTCAGGATCAGGATCAGGGTCAGGATCAGGGTCAGGGTCAAGATCAGGATCAGGGTCAGGATCAGGATCAGGGTCAGGATCAGGATCAGGATCAGGATCAGGGTCAGGATCAGGATCAGGGTCAGGATCAGGATCAGGGTCAGGATCAGGGTCAGGATCAGGATCCGGATCAGGATCAGGATCAGGGTCAGGGTCAGGATCCGGATCAGGGTCAGGATCAGGATTAGGGTCAGGGTCAAGATCAGGGTCAGGATCAGGATCAGGGTCAGGATCCGGATCAGGGTCAGGATCAGGATTAGGGTCAGGATCAGGGTCAGGAGCTTCTTCCTCCAGCGTCTCCGGATATGAACCAGAGAGACATCATCGATGGTTATCAATGACATCATCGATAACCATCAATGATGTCATTGATGGTTATCGATGATGTCATCGCCAGATGTTCCACCGAGTGTCTGTGAACATGTGGTGAGGGGTTAGGAGGACACGGAGGACATGTGGTCTTGTCTACTACATGACATCATTCAACCAATCACAGGCTGATGGGAGGGGCTTAGGTTCCACCTGCCAATCAGGACTAACCATCTTTCACTCATCACCGTAGAACGGAAGACATGTGGGGTAACGTGTGTGTGTGTGTGTGTGAGAGAGTGTCTGTGTGTGTGTGATTGTGTGTGTGTGTGTGTGTGAGAGAGAGAGAGAGTGTGTGTGTGTGTCTCAAGTGGCTGCTGAGGGGGGAAAGGTTAAATACTCGCTGCTGTTTTGGGCTCCGTTCTGATTGGAGGACTCTTAACGAGGAAGACTTGATTGCATCTGTGATTTGTGGGCGTGAAGGAAGTGAAGAACACTGAAGGAGAGAGAGAAAGAAAAGAGAGAGAGAGAGGCTCCATATTTATTTACAAGAGGAAACAGATGGAAACTCATCTCTTATTTTGTTTCATCTACTCCTCTCCTCCTCCTCCTCTCCTCCTCCTCTCTCCTCTCTCCTCCTCCTCCCTCCTCCTCTCTCCTCCCTCCTCCTCCTCCTCAAATGAGTCTTGTGAAGACAAACAACCGAGAAGGGAAATGTGTTGAAATGCAGAAGTCATTAAAAAGCCAATTACGTCCATGTTCAGGAGACCAGGGAGCATCCTACACTGTGTGTGTGTGTGTGCGTGTGTGTCCTTGTGTGTGTGTGTGTCTGTGTGTGTGTGTCTGTGTGTGTGTGTGTCCTTGTGTGTGTGTGTGTCTGTGTGTGTGGACACTAATGTCCCAATGAGAAACGGATGTTTAATTCACTGAGTCATAAAAGATTCAGGGAACAATATTCAACTTTATAACCATTTTTCAGATTCACTTTACAAAGTGAGTCACACACATACACACACACACTCACACTCACACACAAACACACACACATGACCTCCTGCTCAGGCTTCGATCTCCTTCAGGTCGACACCGGCGACCCAAACAGCAGGATTTGGGGATTTAGAGTTCCCACGGGTCAAATTTAGCAACAGGATTTAGTGTGTGTGTGTGTGTGACTCATCATTGATTACCCGTCCATGAGGAAACAGAGCTTCCCTCTAAAGGCCTGATCAATACGGCCAATCTTTACCACCTGATTTAGAAAAGATTACAGCAGCTTCACCACGGCCTGCAGGCCTGAGAGAGTGAGTGTGTGAGTGTGTGTGTGTGTGTGAGCGTGTGTGAGTGTGTGTGTGTGTGTGAGTGTGTGTGAGCGTGTGTGTGTTACACCTCATCCATCTCTTCCTTATTTAACAGAACAAAACTCTGAAGCAGATCCACAGTCTGAATACAGATCTGTGTTTATGTATTTATACATATATATACATAAATAATTAAATATTTATACATATGTATATATAAATATATATGTATAAATATATATATACATAAATAATGATATATATATATATATATACAGTGTATGCATATATATATACAGGACTGTCTCAGAAAATTAGAATATTGTGATAAAGTTCTTTATTTTCTGTAATGCAATTAAAAAAACAAAAATGTCATGCATTCTGGATTCATTACAAATCAACTGAAATATTGCAAGCCTTTTATTCTTTTAATATTGCTGATTATGGCTTACAGCTTAAGAAAACTCTAAAATCCTATCTCATAAAATTTGAATATTTCCTCAGACCAAGTTAAAAAAAGATTTATAACAGCAAAACAAAATCAAACATTTGAAAATGTGTTTCCAGGTGTTTCGAGTTAATTAGACGATTCAAGTGATTTGTTTAATACCCTACTAGTATACTTTTTCATGATATTCTAATATTTAGAAATAGGATATTTGAGTTTTCTTAAGCTGTAAGCCATAATCAGCAATATTAAAAGAATAAAAGGCTTGCAATATTTCAGTTGATTTGTAATGAATCCAGAATGCATGACATTTTGTTTTTTTAATTGCATTACAGAAAATAAAGAACTTTATCACAATATTCTAATTTTCTGAGACAGTCCTGTATATATTAGGGCTAGGCAACGATTAAAAATTTTAATCGCATGATTTCCCTGATTAATCGCATTTGTATACGCAAAATCCAATAATTAATTCAAAAGTAGTGTATAGCGCACTTCTATTTTAAATGTTCTGCCATATGAATGAAAGTGCCATAACATGTGTTGTCCCTGTTAGAGTGAGACACCAGATTAAACATCTCTCTTGTTCTGCCTGTTTTGTGATATACATGCCTAAAAGGTGCCTAATATTTCTAGACTGAAATAATATCGGCATTATAATTATAACTATGAGGATTTTTTAGTTGCCTATTTAGTGGAGCCCCTCAGGACGTGGTGCCCTCCGCACAGCGCGTAGTGCGCTATGGGAGCGGCGCTGGGAGGAGTTTATAGCACAAACAACAATGAACTAGTGGAGGCGGCGAGGTGCTCCGTGTTGCCAGGTTGGAGACGGTGAAGTATCGTACCAAAGGCTCAACATGGTTGTATTTGGAGGATAATTATCGTGTATCTGGCAACCCTGAGATCGGTCGACCAATGACTGTTCTCTATACTGGGAGATACCATTTCCAAAACTTGTAAGGGGTAAATACTAGTTTATGAAAACCCAGAGAAACACAAATATCCAACGAAGCAAAATCCCGACGTTTTTGGAATCCCTGCCGGACGCATTCTTTAATAATAATAATAATAATAATCATTTATTTTATATAGCGCTTCTCAAGGCATGCCGACATCCCGAAGTCGCTTTACAGAGTCCAGTAGTCACACACAGTCATCCGGTGGTGCATCAGTAGCCACAGCTGCCCTGGGGCAGATTGACGGAAGCGTGGCAGCCAATCAGCGCCTACGGCCCCTCCCCCACCACCAACACTCATTCACATCACACTTTAGGTCTCAGAAGCAGGACATGTCCGGGGAAAGAGGACGTCTGGTCCCCCGATGTCCAGTCGTCCCCAGAGCAGCAGCACGTTGTGAAGCTGTCGCTTTGCAGTCCTCTCCTTTCATCCAGCTCGTGTATTCTCCGTGTGACGTGTGTCTTGAGTCTCATACCTGCCGTCATTTGTTGAGATTCTCCATGTTTGTTAAACCGCGAATGACTTTCTTTTCCGGTTCCGCAGCAATCAGTAGCAGACTTTTACAAAATAAAAGCCTGTGAGCAACACACTTTTACAATAATAAAATAAATAATAAAACCTGCGTTAACGCGCGATAAAATAATTGTCGGCGTTAATTAATTGATGCGTTAACGCAAGATTAACGCTTTAACGTGCCCAGCCCTAATATATATATGTATACATACATAAATATTTAAATATATTTATTTACATATATATATATACATACACACATAGATAAATAATTAAACATATATATAGAGCAGGGGTCAGGAACCTTTTTGACTGGGAGAGCAATAAAAGCCAAATATTTCTAAATATATTTCATTGAGAGCCATATAGTATTTTTAATGTATAATTTTAATGCGACTTCTGGTGCTGCATGATGCTAGGGGGGGGGGGCAGTTGACTTTGTCTTTGCTCCGCTCCGATGCGCACACGTCGGCATCGGAGCTCGGAGAGCCGAGAAGTGTTAACGCGACACTAGAGACAGAGAGACGAGCTGCTGTGGAGACGACCAGCAGCAGACCTTTAGTTTAATGACGGAACAAAGACGTCTTTAAGAGGAGGGCCTGACGTCCTGCTGCCGTCTGGGCGAGAGGCGACATCACAGGGGGAGGTTCTGGTTCTCAACCCGTATGCCGTCACCAGAAGAGACAGAGGTCCCGACCCCTGATATAGACTGAGATCCTGATTGGCCGGATAAGAACCATCGTCCTGGTGTACACACACACACACACACGCACACATGCACACGCACACACACACATACACACACGCACACACGCACACACTCACACATATAGACACACACAGAGACACACAGAGACATGTACACACACATGTTACTGTTGTTGAGTATTCTGAAACTGGGCACTTCGCAGATGGTGGAAAACAGGCTTCCGGACGCGCGTGGATGAAGTTATCAACATTTAATGGCAGGACGTGTAAAACAAACATTCAAGGCGCTCTCCCCCGTGTCCCGGCTCCCAGCTCCCGGCTCCCGGCGCCGGCTCCCAGCTCCCCCCGGGAGCTCAGCCTCCCCCCTCGGGGCTTACCTGAGAAAGAGACCGGTCTCTCTGAGACGCGGAGTTTTCTCTCACCGGTTGAAACGTCACTTCCGGTCCTGTCGCTAAAGTATTTTCACAATAAGATTCCCGTTTTGTTCTTGACTGCATTAAAAGTCACCTTCACAATAAAAGTCTCTTGTTATTGTAAGTCACTTCACGGAATTCAACCGGCTTCGTCAATCTATAATACTAACATAGTCACTCTCATGCAATTTACATTAATTCTTGCCATTTACATTAGCATAGAGTAAACATTACCCCTATGCTTCATAATACATTAATAACAATATCAATATTCTCCTTAATAGTCTATTATAATATCTTTCTATATGTATTAATTTAAAACATAAGACCTCTGCAGATGTTATCAAAATAAACTATTACAACTTAACACTGTATTGATGCTACATTGATGCTACATTGATGCTACATTGTTACTACATTGTTGCTACATTGATGCTACATTGTTGCTACATTGTTACTACATTGATGCTACATTGTTGCTACATTGATGCTACATTGTTGCTACATTGATACTACATTGTTACTACATTGTTGCTACATTGTTACTACATTGTTGCTACATTGTTGCTACATTGATGCTACATTGTTGCTACATTGTTGCTACATTGATGCTACATTGATGCTACATTGTTGTGGACTCACCCGGGGGCCACGTGGGTCCCCTGGTCTTCACCACTTTGGCTTTTCTTTAGGAAAATAAAAGCACATTCTCAACAGTGTGTGACAACAGCTGGTCGAGAGTGCTGGAATGGAGTTGACCCAGTTATTGTGTGTGTGTGTGTGTGTGTGTGCTGACACGGAACACACACTCATCAGGTTCCCTCCCGTCAACAGATGTCTCCTCTCTGACCTCACAGCTGGGGACAACGTGTGGAACGAGAGCTCGTTATTGTGTGTGTGTGTGTGTGTGTGTGTGTGTGTGTGTGTTCTGTGCCTTATGGTGCGTTCACACCGGACGCGTCGAAAAAATTCTCTACGCGTCTGACGCAGCAGTCTTGACGCGCGTCGAAAAAAGTGTGTTCACACCAGACGCGTCGGACGCGTCGGGGGCGGAGTCATAAATGGGTCGAGGAACCACAGGACCGCAGAGGACTTCCACTTGTTAGTGGACCGAGCTGCACTCCCACTGCGCTGCTCTCTCTCTTCTTCTCTCTTTGATACGTGTCTCTGAGACTTTTCCACCTCCGGCGGCAGATCTCCTGCCATGAAACACATATGTCGGCGGTTGGTTGATAGTAAAGTACAACAAATAGCGAGAATAAAAGCAAATACATACATTCAAAACTTACCAGGTAGTCCCACGGCTTCTCCGACCTTGTTCCACGCTTTATCTTTATAGCTCCGGTTTCGGTAAGCATAAAGAGTTGTATCGTAAAGTTCGGGGTGCCCACAGACGGCGACAATAATCTTTTCCTCCATTTTTTTCAACCGGCAGGACGATGACGAGCGGAGCTGCTCAACGCTGATTGGCTGACGCAACTATGACTCACGCGTCTTTGCTGCCGGAGTTGGGAAATTTGAACTCGCGCGTCAACGAGCTGCGTCTGTTCGCTGTTCGCCCCGCGACAAACGCTCTGTTCTGCTGCTTCAAACGCGTCTGACGCGCTCGCTGGGAAATACGCAGCGACGCAGCTTCGACGCAGCTTTGCATTGACTTAACATGTAATCTCGACGCGCGTCAACATTTTGACGCGTCCGGTGTGAACACACCATTAGTGTGTGTGTGAATGTTGTAACACGTCGGCTCCTCTGGAGACGGTTGTCATGGTGAGGAGAGTCTGGGTAACACTTCATTTAAAGAGAAGTTTGTATTCAAACTACTTCGTTTTACAGAACTGCAAAGTGTGCGTGTGTGTGTGTGCGTGTGCGTGTGTGTGTGCGTGTGCGTGTATGTGTGTGTGTGTGTGTGTGTATGTGTGTGCGTGTGCGTGTGTGCGCGTGTGTGCGTGTGCGTGTGTGTGCGTGTGCGCGTGTTTCAAGTTTCAAGTTTCAAGTTTTTATTGTCACATCCCCTTTTATACAAGTATAATCGGTTCGTGAAATTCTTATGTGCAAAACACCCGGCAGCAGTAGCAGCCTAAAAAGAATAAGAATGAGAATAAACTATACAATATCCACACACAAAAAGAAGAAAGTATTAACAATATATATATAAAACAGTGTAATAGAATATACATCATGACAATATATATATATAAAACAATGTAATAAAATATACACTTTTTTGAGACTATATATATATATATATGTATATACATACAATATATATATACAATATATATATATATAAACAATGTAATAAAATATACACCATGGCCATAGATATTCACAGAATATGTTCTGGTGTGTAGTGTTAATGAGGGTCTCAGTCCTTGTTCAGCAGCCTGATGGCCTGACTGAAGAAGCTGTCCCTCAGTCTGTTTGTGCGGCACTTGATACTGCGGTATCGCCTGCCTGACGGTAGAAGGGTGAACAGTTTGTGGCCGGGGTGGTTATTGTCTTTCAGCATCCGTTTGGCCCTGGCCACGCACCGCTTGGTGTATATGTCCAGGATGGAGGAAGCTCACCTCCAACGATGTACTGTGCCGACCGCACCACCCTCTGTAGTGCCCTACGCTCCAGGGCGGTGCAGTTCCCGTACCAGACGGTGATGCAACCTGTCAGAACACTCTCGATGGTACTGGTGTAGAATGTTCTGAGGATGCGGGGGCCATGTTGAATTTCCTCAGTCGCCTAAGGAAATACAGGCGTTGTTGGGCCCTTTTCACCACGTGAGTGGTGTGCGTGGTCCATGTGAGGTCCTCGGAGATGTGCACGCCGAGGAACTTGAAGCTGCTGACCTCTCTACTGCAACTCCGTCTATGGAGATGGGGTGTGCTCTCCTCTCCGCTTCCTGTAGTCCACGATCAGCTCCTTGGTCTTCTTGACGTTGAGGACGAGGCTGTTCTCCTGGCACCACTGTACCAGTGATCCAACCTCCTCCCTGTAGGCTGTCTCGTCGTCGCCGGTGATCAGCCCCAACACTGTTGTGTCGTCAGCAAACTTGATGATGACGTTGGAGCTGTGCATGGCCGTGCAGTCGTGGGTGTACAGGGAGTAGAGGAGGGCTCAACACGCATCCCTGAGGGGCTCCGTGTTGAGGGTCAGCGGCTCTGGTGGTACCGCCCATCCTCACCACCTGGCGGCGGCCCGACAGGAAGTCCAGTATCCAGCTGCACATGGTAGAGTGCAGGCCTAGACCTCTGAGCTTGGTGTCGAGCTTGGCGGGAACAATAGTGTTGAACGCTGAGCTGTAGTCCACAACCAGCATTCGCACACAACAGTTCCTCCCTCCAGGTGGGAAAGGCGGTGTGAAGTGCCATGGCAATTGCGTCGTCGGTGGATCTGTTTTGACGATATGCAAATTGCCATGGGTCCAGCGTGGCAGGCAACATGGAACAAATGAAGTCCTTGACCAACCTCTCAAGCATTTACTGACAATCGAGGTGAGGCTACGGGTCTCCAGTCATTCAGGCAGGTTACCTTGGGGTGTTTGGGGACAGGCACAATGGTGGACATCTTGAAGCTCTCAGGAACAACAGCCTGGGACAGGGAGAGGTTGAAGATGTCTGCGAAGACTCCTGCCAACTGGTCTGCACATGCTCTGAGGCGCGCCCGGGATGTGGCTGGGACCTGCTGCTTTTCGGATGTCCACCCGCTTGAAGGCTCTGCGCACGTCGGCCTCTGAGATGATCAGCAGGCTGGTCTCCTCGGCGGCGCTGCCTTGGCGGGCTGCCGTTCACGTCGAACCGAGCGAAGAATGTATTTAGCTCGCCTGGGAGGAGGTAGAGGAGTTCTCTTCACCGCTGGTTCTCCCTCTGAAGTCCGTGATTGTCTGTAGCCCTTCCACACACCTCTCACGTCATGGCTCTTGAGCTTCTCCTCCACCTTGTTCCTGAACTCCCGCTTGGCAGAGCCGATGGTCTTCTGGAGGTCGGCGGGCTCTTTGTATTCCGCCATATTCCCGAGTCAAGGCGGTGTTACGCGTCGGAGTGCAGCGCGAACATCGCCATTTATCCACGGTTTCTGGTTGGGATAAATCCGAACCGACTTGGTAGGAACAACGTCATCTATGCATTTCTTGATGAACCCGGTGACTGAGGACGCGTACTCACTGGCGTTGTTGTCCGACGCGACCCTGAACATATCCCAGTCCGCACGTTCAAAACAGTCCTGTAGCATAGACTCCGATTGGTCCGACCAGCGTTGCACTTCCTTCACAGCGATTGGTTGCTGCTTAAGCCTCTGCCTGTAGGCGGGGAGTAGTTGGATGGAGCGGTGGTCCGATTTGCGAGCGGTGGGCGGAGGAGGGCTTTGTATCCATCCCGGAAGGAGTGTAGCAGTGGTCAAGAATCCGCTCCCCTCGTGTTGCTTTTATGTGTTGGTAGAACTTGGAGAACTTTCTTCAGGTTCGCTTTGTTGAAGTCCCCATACAATGAAAGCAGCCTCGGGTGTGCCGACTCCTGCTCGCTGATCGCCCGTAGAGTTCCTTCAGCGCTATGTCCGTGTTAGCTTGAGGCGGAATGTACACAGCAGTTACGGTGACTGCTGTAAACTCCCATGTAGCCAGAATGGTCGACACATGAGCATTAGGTACTCCAGGTCCGGGGAACAGAACGACTTGAGAGTATGTACATGACTTTGGTTGCACCAAGATCTGTTTATCATGAGACATACCCCTCCACGATCTTTACCAGAGAGAGTCTTTGTTCTGTCCGCGCGGTGGACGGAAAATCCTGCCGGCTCGATGGCTGAGTCGGCAACATCCTCCGACATCCATGTCTCCGTAAGGCAGATGATGCAGTTGTCCTTAGTTTCGGTGGAATTGAATACGAGCCTGTAGCTCGCATAGCTTATTGTCCAAAGACTGTACATTTGCCAGTAAAATGGTGGGTAGTGGGGGTCGATTGGCTCGACGTCTCAGCCTGACCAGCACGCCAGCTCGCTTCCCCCTCCGTCGGCGACGTTTGCGTGAGATCGCGCCTAAAATGGACGGAGATAGTTCCGCTACTGTTCCTGGCGGGACGTCCGAGTAAGAGTTGAAAAACTCTGGTAGGCGGCGAGCAACTGCCGATCCAATCTCCAGAAGTGTGCATCTGTCGTACGTTAACCGGCTGCTAACGTTTTGTGCAAAAATAGTCGCAATAAGAAGAATAAATATAAAAAAACTGCTACAAAATCCGGGAGCTCGCAACACAGCGGC